>NC_141037.1:842500-892500 GCF_052040795.2 Danio rerio
GAGATCTGCTCCTCTTTAGCTTTATCCTGGTCCTTCTTCTCTCCATCCTCCACACTGAACCCACACACACACACACACACACACACACACACACGTACGTTAGAGCAGTTCTAAAGCAAACACTGAACAGAAGTATAGTTTGCGTTCCTCCTCAATACTCACTCGACCTTCTCTGATTCACATTTGGCCTCAAATTCAGCTGCACGCCTACTAGCTGCTTCCTGCACAGAAAGCACACACACACACACAGGTTTATGAACTGTGGGGACATTTCATAGGTTTCCATTGTTCTTATATTGTACAAATGTTATTTTCTATCCCGATAGCCCCCCCTAAAATATCAATAGCTCCACTAATAATTACTGAAAACCCTTGCACCTGAGGACTGATATGCCATCCCTAAAGTTCAGATAGCCCCATCCTTAATGACTGATAGCCCCACCGGAGCGCTCACCGGCCCTGCACACACTGCTGGACATGAATGAATGTGTTAACGGTATAACTGTGCTGTTCTCACGGGTGCTGTCTGATATTGCAGTGATGCTTTTGACATATACTGTACCTTATTATATGCATACGTTATGTTAATAGCAAAACTTTTCATGAGTAGTGAAGTTAGTTTACTCAGTGTAAGCCCGTTTGCGATGGTGTACGTGGTGTTCAATTTAACATATAGCTGCCACTTGCACGGCGGACAGCATCTGGCGATTATATGAAGGATTAAACAGAAGCTCTCGTGCTAGATGTGGCAAACAGTTACCTGAAAACTCCATCCCACAGACTTTTCATAGCGGACTTAAAGCCAATTGAAGTCTTTTATCCACTCTTGGAAAAGTGTAGATGGTGGATTAACATTCAGCACATGGTCACTAGTAAGATGTGTCATTATTTGTAACTTTAGATTGTTTCTAAAACTAAATCTGTCAGTGTTATCTTCATTCTCATCTTCAGCGCTGTACAGTTTTTCACGGTAGCAGCTCTCTCTGTCATCCCCAGCCAGAAGGCATTGACTGAGTGATTGACAGCTGATATTTCAGTGCTAGAGCAGTGGGCCAATAAGAAGAGCGAGAAGGCGGGGCAAGCATTACGGACTTGGATTTGTTTACTGCACCAAGTTGACATGACAACTGTTTTAAACTATTCCTGAGCGCTGCGTTTCCTGTTTCAAGTGCAGAGATGCATTCTGTGTGAATGTCTCCCGAATGTGGTGAACATTTTGCAGTAAAAACTGGTCGCACACAACAATTTCTTGCACTCACACACATGCTCCCAAATATATTTTGAGGTTGCATAGATAAAATTTCGGGCGCATATGCGACCAAAATGGTCGCAATTTCGAGCCCTGCCACCATAACAGACTGAAATGCCCATCCTAAAGTACAGATAGTTCCACCCTAAATTGGGATACAGACAGCCCCACCCCACAGTACCAATAGCCCTACCCTTAATGACTGATAGCCCCTTCCTAAAGTCGATAGCCCCACCCTAAAGGACTCATAGCTTTACACTAATGGACTGATAGTTCCATCCTAAAGAATTGAAGGCCCTCCCCATAAAGAATTTATACCCCCCCTCCCCCCACCTCACCCTAAAGGACTGATAGCCCCGCCCTAAAGGACTGATAGCCCCACCCTAAATGACTCATAGCTTCACCCTAATGGACTGACAGCCCCACCCTAAAGGACTGATAGCTCCATTCCATGTTACCAGCAGTGAATAGTCATTTTTAGGGGGGAGGGAAGGTTATGTTGCTTGATTAAAGATAATATTTATTTACAAAAACATGAAGTGCACAGATACATCGTTTATAACAAGCACTACTATACTTACTATACTTAACATACTATACTTACTATACTTAATATACTATACTTACTATACTTAATATACTATACTTACTATCCTTAATATACTATACTTACTATACTTAAAGCACTACTATACTATACCACTATACTGATTTGATGCTGAATTTAAGCTAAAAGTGTTCCCACCAGACCCAGAGATCAGCTGATCGGTTAAAAAATGATAAAACTCAACTCTAATTCTGCACAATGAGCATACGCCCCCCCCACCCCAACAAAAATGAGTGTAAACAGCCAGACCTGTGCTTTTTTCTGATGTACGGCGCTAGCGAGAGACGGAGTGTCCACCCCAATCACCTCCGACACATCCCCCAGGCCGGGCTCCATGCCGTGTTTCCCTCCTTCTCTCCTGGGCTGAATGTTCATCAGCTCCGTCATCAGGTCCTCCACGTCTTCCTGATCTCCAGCCGAAAGTCGCCCGAGCTCCGAAACAGAGGACACATCGCAATACTCCAGCTTCTCCATCTCCAGGACATCCCCATGGATCCCGAATTGCGTGGGATCCGGCATATTGCCCAGGATATCCGTCACTTTAAAGGACCACATGAAATTAGAATTAAGATTTTCAGATGTCAACATTGTTTGTTTTTAGGATATCTATGAGATACTCTGTCAAAAATATCCAGAATTTAGCAGTTTTCCCTAGTTTGTGATTCATGTTTTTATATTTTAATTGATCTGTTGTGATGATTCTACAGTCGCTATGGTAACACAACAACTATAGAAACTGATCTGTTGTAGCGATTCTACAGTTGCTATGGTAACACAACAGCTATAGTAACTGATATGTTGTGATGATTCTACAGTTGCTATGGTAACACAACAACTATAGTAACTGATATGTTGTGATGATTCTACAGTTGCTATGGTAACACAACTAAAGTAATTGATCTGTTGTGGTGATTCTACAGTTGCTATGGTAACACAACAACTTAAGTAATTGATCTGTTGTGGTGATTCTACAGTTGCTATGGTAACACAACTAAAGTAATTGATCTGTTGTGGTGATTCTACAGTTGCATACTTCAGTTTCTGATCAAATCCTCTGACCAATCAAATGCTTTTTATCATCTGACATGCCCCGCCCTCTTTTTCTAATTTGCAATACATATGATGCGCTTAAGCTCAATCACTCTCATTGGAAGAGCTGTGAGAAAACAAAACACTATTGGCAGCTTTTTAAAAAAGGGGGAGGAGCTATACTATACCCTGCCCTCTCTTCATGCTTCGTTTGAGATTACAACAAACATCAAATAAAAAAGCACTTCACTGGACCTTTAATGTTCCTGGCTCCTTCTACGAGTCCGCCGCCGAAAAGCGTGGACCAGAGTATGTGGAAGAAGCCCCAGACGAGGCTGTAGAGCGAGCGGAAGAAACCGATGAAGATCATCCAGAAGAAGTAGAAGAATCCTCGTATCAGGTCTCGAAGGCTCATCTTCCTCAGTCTTCGGTAGCGTCTGCGCAGGCTCCGGAAGGTCAGCAGCTGGCGAAAGTTCGTCAGACTCTTCCTCATGGAGACGCAGGCTAAAGTAAACGCAGAGGAAGATTCCATCACTCCGTCATCTTCATCATCGTCCACATCATCGCTCTGAGCATCTTCATCATCTTCGTCTTCTTCATCCTCCTCCTCCTGTCTCTCAGCGGCGTCAGGTTCAGAGATCAGAGACGCCAGCTGCATCTCGAAGATGGTGTCCTCGCAGAAGTTGACGAACAGCTCCATCTTCTCAGACTCGCCGCCTTCGTTGACCACGTCGAAGATGAACTGACGCTTTGACTCTTTCACCTGCAGATTATAAGACTATTAGAACTGAAGTCTCATTTATACTGCTGCATTCTGTCTACTCTGCTCTGCTCTGTGATGCTTGTTGGCATCCATATGAAAAAATAGTTTAGTAATATAAAGTAAACACTATAGTGTTCTGAACCAAACTATGGCAAAGTACTTGAATTAATCTGTTGTGGTGATTCTATGGTTACTATGGTAACACAACAACTATAGTAACTGATCTGTTGTGAGGATTCTACAGTTGCTATGGTAACACAACAACTATAGTAACTGATCTGTTGTGGTGATTCTATGGTTACTATGGTAACACAACAACTATAGTAACTGATCTGTTGTGAGGATTCTACAGTTGCTATGGTAACACTACAACTATAGATCTGTTGTGATGATTCTACAGTTGCTATGGTAACACAACAACTTTAGTAATTGATCTCTTGTGAGGATTCTACAGTTGCTAGGTTAACACTACAACTATAGATCTGTTGTGATGATTCTACAGTTGCTATGGTAACACAACAACTTTAGTAACTGATCTGTTGTGGTGATTCTACAGTTGCTATGGAGACACTACAACTATAGTAACTGATCTGTTGTGATGATTCTACAGTACAGTTGCTATGGTAACACAACAACTATAGTAACTGATCTGTTGTGATGATTCTACAGTACAGTTGCTATGGTAACACAATACTATAGTAACTGATTTGTTGTGGTGATTCTACAGTTGCTATGGTAACACAATAACTATAGTAACTGATTTGTTGTGGTGATTCTACAGTTGCTTAGGTGACACTACAACAATAAAAATTGATCTGCTGTGGTGATTCTACAGTTGCTATGGTAACACTACAACTAAAGTAAGTGTTCTATAGTGATGATTCTACAGTTGCTATGGTAACACAACCACTATAGTAACTGATCTAGTAATTGATATTGTATTTGAATAAATCTGCAGAACTCACGTTGTTACGGAATCATATACATAAATAAATACTCTAGAACTCTACATCATTAATATTGTTTACTGAACTGAATAATTTTTCTATAGTTAATGAATTCTGCAGCATCAACACTGTTACTGAATTAAACAGTTTTATTTAAATTGATATTATCATAGCTGACTGGACCTGTGGTTTCTCCCACTGTGTTCGACTGGATTCGCTGATCTCGAAGTAAACCCTCTCGATCCTCTTTGCTCCGCCCATGATCTCAATGCGACCTAAGAAGGGCTCGAAGTAGTTGAGAACGCTCTCGGCCAGGTTGAGGAATGCAGACAGACGACTGTCGTGAGGCATGTGCTCTGACAGATTGGTAAGAAGAACAGCAACGTTGAATCCGATGTCTTTGGCGGGTTCGTGGAAACGCGTGACGAACTCTTCATAATTAAACATATCATTTTCATCCGCCTCGACGCAAGACAGCAGGAACTCGATCTCAGACTGTGAATACTGCTTCTGGTTCTCCATGGACTTCTGGAACTCCTTCTTGGAGATGACGCCTTTGCGGTCGGGGTCGTGCTCTTTGAAGTTCTCCGAGGTGGTTAAATCTTTCAGCTTGAGGAACATGTCGAAGAACTTAAGGATCATCTCCACGTTGCTGGACGACTCCACCAGTGTGTCCACCATTTGCTTGCCGATGGTGCCGTTCACAACGTTTCCTGCGGGAGAACAGAAAAATTTAGAAAGGGTTCCCTGATTCTATGTGGTTGCTAGGCTATTACTATGTGGTTGCTTGGGGCATTTTGAGTGGTTGCTAGGCTGTCACTTTGTGGTCACTATGGTGTTTTCAGTGGTTACAAGGCGCGTGTCTCTAAGGTGTTTGAGTGGTTACTAGGCTGTTGTTATGCAGTTGCTGTGTTTTTTTGAGTGGTTACTAGGCTGTAGCAATGTGGTCACCATGATATAAAGAGTGGTTACTAGATTGCTGCTATGTGCTCAATTAATAGTTACTAATTACTAGGCTGTCACTATGCAGTCGCTGTGTGGTTACTAGGCTTTGTTGGTATTCAATCACTGTGCTGTTTTGAGTGATTGCTGGGCTGCCGCTATGTGGTTGCTTTGGTGTTTTGATTGGTCACAAGACTGTTGCTATGTGGTTGTTGTGATGTTTTAATTGGTTTCCAGGCTGTCACTTCAGAGCTGTTGTGGTGTTCTGAGTGGTTACTAGGCTGTTGCTGTGCAGCTGCTGTGGCGTTTTGAGTGGAAACTAGGCTGTCACTATGCATTTGCTGTGGTGTTTGGAGTGGTTGCTAGGCTGTCATAATGCAGTCACTGTGTGGTTATTAGGCTTTGTTGCTATTCAATCCCTGTGGTGTTTTGAGTGGTTACTACGCGCTGATATCTAAGGTGTTTGAGGCGTTACAATGCTGTTGCTATGTGGTCAATGTAGTGTTTTGAGTGGTTACTAGGCTGTCACTATGCACTGCTGTGTGGTTCTTAAGCTTTGTTGCTATGCAATCGCTGTGGTGTTTTGAGTGGTTACTAGGCTGTCGCTTTGTGGTCACTTTGGTGTTTTATGTGGTTAATAGGTGCTGATTACTAAGGTGGTTAAGTGGTTACCAGGCTGTTATTATGTCGTCACTATGGTGTTTTGAGTGGTTACTAGGCGCTCGTCACTAAGGTGTTTGAGTGGTTACAGTGCTGTTGTTATGTGGTCAATGTAGTGTTTTGAGTGGTTACTAGGCTGTCACTATGTACTGCTGTGTGGTTCCTAAGATTTGTTGCTATGAAATCGCTGTGGTGTTTTGAGTGGTTACTAGGCTGTCACTATATACTTGCTGTGTGGTTACTAGGCTGTGTTGCTATGCTATCAATGTGGTGTTTTGAGTGTTTACTAGGCTGTCACTATGCAGTCGCTGAGTTGTTGTAAAAGGTTACTAGGCGCTGGTCATTAAAGTTTTCAGTGGTTACTAGGCTGTTGTTACGTAGACCCTGTGGCATTTTAAGTGGTTAAATGACTGTTGCTATGCATTCGCTATGTGGTTACTAGGCTGTGTTGATATGCAGTCTGTGTGGTGTTCTGAGTGGTTATTAGTCTGTTGCTATGTGGTTTTGAATGGTTACTAGGGTGTCACTTTGTGGTGACTATGGTGTTTTGAGTGGTTACTAGGCGCTGGTCTCTAAGGTGCTTGAGTGGTTACTAGGCTGTTGCTATGCAGTTGCTGTGGTGTTTTAAGTGGTTACTAGGCTGTCGCTTTGTGGTCACTATGGTGTTTTGAGTGGTTACTAGGCTGTTGTTAAGTAGTCACTGTGGTGTTTTTTTTTGTGGTTACTAGGCACTGGTCACTAAGATGTTTGAGCGGTTACAATGCTGTTGCTATGTGGTCAATGTGGTGTTTCAAGAGACAGCCTAGTTGTTACTAGGCTGTCACTATGCAGTCGCTATGTGGTTACTAGGTTGTGTGGCTATGCAGTCGCTGTGGTGTTCTGAGTGGTTATTAGACTGTTGCAATGTGATTTTGAGTGGTTACTAGGCTGTTGCTATGGGGTTACTGGTGTGTTTTGAATAGTTACTAGGCTGTCACTTTGTGGTCACTATGGTGTTTTGAGTGGTTACTAGGCGCTGGTCTCTAAGGTGCTTGAGTGGTTACTAGGCTGTTGCTATGCAGTTGCTGTGGTGTTTTGAGTGGTTACTAGGCTGTCGCTTTGTGGTCACTATGGTGTTTTGAGTGGTTACTAGGCTGTCACTATGCACTTGATGTGTGGTCACTAGGCTGTGTTGCTATGCTATCAATGTGATGTTTTGAGTGGTTAGTAGGCGGTTGCTATGTGGTCAATGTGGCGTTTTGAGTGGTTACTAGGCGGTTGCTATGTGGTCAATGTGGTGTTTTGAGTGGTTACTAGGCTGTCACTATGCAGTCGCCGTGTTGTTTTGAAAGGTTACTAAGCGCTGGTCACTGAAGTGTTTTGAGTTTGCTAGGCTGTGTTGCTATGCAGTCGCAGTGGTGTTTTGAGTGGTTACTAGGCTGTCGCTTTGTGGTCACTATGGTGTTTTGAGTGGTTACTAAGCACTGGTCACTGAAGTGTTTTGAGTTTACTAGGTTGTGTAGCTATGCAGTCGCAGTGGTGTACTGATTGGTTACTAGGCTGCTGCTCCTGCAGGAGAACAACACAATTTCCTTTAAAAAGATTCTCAGAGGTTATTATCTGTCTGTGCATGAGTGTTTGTGAAACAGAACCTTCCAGCAGCGACAGCATCATGACGATCATGTCCTTCTGCAGATCCATCAGCTCCTTCAGCAGCTCGATCTGACTGGAGTCCTGAGAGGATGCAGCAGAAACGCATTAGTGTGATGAAGAGTTGCTTCACAGCACGCTTTCATTCTCCACATCAACCTCACGCTTCATCTCGCAAACAAACCAGCATCAAACAACAGCAGATCAAGCTCGCAATCTCATCTCTTACTGAGATCATCTGCAGATCACACAAACAAGCACATGTAGTGTGTGTGTGGAGACATCTAGTGTTCACAGAGTGTACTACACAGACAGATCTGATCTCCGACTGCTCTTCCAGCAGTATAATAGAGCAGACAGATGTGAGTATCCTAATATATATTGAGCTTATTCTGCAAGTATTTTTTTGATTCTTTATATCTTCTGATTCCGTTTCAGTTATGGCAGAAATGACTAAGAATAAACAGCATGACTACACATAAATGGGGAATGGGTGGCAGGGCACACCCTTATAGATAGGGTGAAGAGCTCAGAGTAGAGCCGCTGCTGCTCCACATCTAGAGAAGTCAGCTGAGGGGGTTCGGGCATCTGTTTCGGAAGCCTCCTTCTCTCCCGAGACTGCTGCCTTTACAACCCGGCCCCGAAAAAGTGGATGAAACTGAATGAATGAATGAATGACAATTAAAACATATGAACACAACTGAGTAGGATGAAGTTCTTATCTGATGATGATAACTGCACATAAACTGGAGTAATCAGCTGTAGTGAGAGCATGTGCGCCTGCTGATCAGTTTATTTGACAGATAATAATGTGTGTGTGTGTGTGTGTGTGTGTGTGTGTGTGTGTGTGTGTGTGTGTGTGTGTGTGTGTGTGTGTGTGTGTGTGTGTGTGTGTGTGTGTGTGTGAGAGAGGGTCTTTGTGTCATTAATGTTGGTCTGCAGATATTATAAATGTGTGTGTGAGGGTCTTTGCATCATTATTGTTGGTTTACTTTGACACTAATACCCTCACACACACAATTATATCTGCAGACCAACATTAATGACACAAAGACACTCACACACACATTTATACCTGCACACCAACATTAATGACACAAAGACCCTCACACACACATTTATATCTGCAGACCAACATTAATGACACAAAGACCCTCACACACACATTTATACCTGCAGACCAACATTAATGACACAAAGACCCTCACACACACATTTATATCTGCAGACCAACAATAATGACACAAAGACCCTCACACACACATTTATATCTGCAGACCAACAATAATGACACAAAGACCCTCACACACACATTTATACCTGCACACCAACATTAATGACACAAAGACCCTCACACACACATTTATATCTGCAGACCAACATTAATGACACAAAGACCCTCACACACACATTTATATCTGCAGACCAACATTACTGACACAAAGACCCTCTCACACACACATTTATATCTGCAGACCAACATTAATGACACAAAGACCCTCACACACACACATTTATATCTGCAGACCAACATTAATGACACAAAGACCCTCACACACACATTTATATCTGCAGACCAACATTACTGACACAAAGACCCTCACACACACATTTATATCTGCAGACCAACAATAATGACACAAAGACCCTCACACACACATTTATATCTGCAGACCAACATTACTGACACAAAGACCCTCACACACACATTTATATCTGCAGACCAACAATAATGACACAAAGACCCTCACACACACATTTATATCTGCAGACCAACATTAATGACACAAAGACCCTCACACACACATTTATATCTGCAGACCAACATTACTGACACAAAGACCCTCTCACACACACATTTATATCTGCAGACCAACATTAATGACACAAAGACCCTCACACACACATTTATATCTGCAGACCAACATTAATGACACAAAGACCCTCACACACACATTTATATCTGCAGACCAACATTACTGACACAAAGACCCTCACACACACATTTATATCTGCAGACCAACATTACTGACACAAATACCCTCACACACACATTTATATCTGCAGACCAACATTAATGACACAAACACCCTCACACACACATTTATATCTGCATACCAACATTACAGACACAAATACCCTCACACACACATTAATATCTGCAGACCAACATTAATGACACAAAGACCCTCACACACACATTTATATGTGCATACCAACATTAATGACACAAAGACCCCCACACACACATTAATATCTGCAGACCAACATTACAGAGACAAAGACCCTCACACACACATTAATACCTGCACACCAACATTAATGACACAAAGACCCTCACACACACACATTTATATCTGCAGACCAACATTACAGACACAAAGACCCCCACACACACATTAATATCTGCAGACCAACATTACAGACACAAAGACACTCACACACACATTTATATCTGCATACCAACATTAATGACACAAAGACCCTCACACACACATTAATATCTGCAGACCAACATTACTGACACAAAGACCCTCACACACACATTAATATCTGCAGACCAACATTAATGACACAAAGACCCTCACACACACATTTACATCTGCAGACTACCATTAATGACACAAAGACCCTCACACACACCTTTATATCTGCAGACCAACATTACTGACACAAAGACCCTCACACACACATTTATATCTGCAGACCAACATTAATGACACAAAGACCCTCACACACACATTTACATCTGCAGACCAACATTACTGACACAAAGACCCTCACACACACATTTATATCTGCAGACCAACATTACTGACACAAAGACCCTCACACACACATTTATATCTGCAGAGCCACATTAATGACACAAAGACCCTCACACACACATTTATATCTGCAGACCAACATTAATGACACAAAGACCCTCACACACACATTTATATTTTCTCCACCTCTGTTTCTCACTGACTGGAAACGCTGTTGTATTCACAAATGATTTATGCAATATTTCAGTTTCCACATTAGATTACTTAGCATCCTTGGATGGAAACATAGCTAGTGATTGTCTAACATACCTGTGAAAGCTTCATTTGCATGTTAGCGAAGACATGCAGAAATCCAACAACGGCGTCCCAGAGTCTGCTGTGGGCCAAACTCTGCTGGTTCCCGATGCACGGACCCTGACACACACACAAGATGCAGGAGCTTTACATCTAAAACAATGTTAAAAGCAGCATCCAAGAGCTTTAGCTGTTCACAAAACACAAAAGCATGGCTACATATATACAATATAATACCATTGCAATATGCATAATACAAACTAAAATATCAATAAAAGTGCAAATGCTGTAAAACACAAAGAAATCTAAACATGCATACAATATTGTTAAATAACAAAACGTTAAATAATACAGATACACCTGTCAGTAAAACAACAGAAACGAGTGTGTACTGCTGGTCTCGGTGTTACCTGGATGTATTCGGTGAGTGAGTTGAAGATCTGTTTGGCCACAGCGAGAGCTTTGGAGAAATTACGCTGACCGGCCTCGTCCATCACATCTTTACCAGAGTAATACCAGTAAAAATCACTGATGGACTCCTGCAAACAACAGCACAACATCACTATACACACACCAAACACAGAAATACACAAACACACATCGCTATAAACACAGCAGACACAACAAAAACAAGCATGCTGTGGTGTTCTGACTGGTTACTAGACTGTTACTGTATGAATGCTGAGGTATTTCGAGTTGTTAATGTTTTGAGTGGTTACTAGGTAGTTGCTATGCAGTTGTACCGTTTTAAAGGCTTACTAGGCTGTTGCTATGTAGTCACTGTGGTGTCTTTCTGTGGTCGCTGTGGTGTTTTGAGTGGTTGCTAGGCTGTCTTTCTGTGGTCGCTGTGATGTTTGGAGTGGTTGCTAGGCTGTCTTTCTGTGGTCGCTGTGATGTTTGGAGTGGTTGCTAGGCTGTCTTTCTGTGCTCGCTGTGATGTTTGGAGTGGTTGCTAGGCTGTCTTTCTGTGGTCGCTGTGATGTTTGGAGTGGTTGCTAGGCTGTCTTTCTGTGGTCGCTGTGATGTTTGGAGTGGTTGCTAGGCTGTCTTTCTGTGCTCGCTGTGATGTTTGGAGTGGTTGCTAGGCTGTCTTTCTGTGGTCGCTGTGATGTTTTGAGTGGTTACTAGGCTGTCTTTCTGTGGTCGCTGTGATGTTTGGAGTGGTTGCTAGGCTGTCTTTCTGTGGTCGCTGTGATGTTTTGAGTGGTTACTAGGCTGTCTTTCTGTGGTCGCTGTGATGTTTGGAGTGGTTGCTAGGCTGTCTTTCTGTGGTCGCTGTGATGTTTGGAGTGGTTGCTAGGCTGTCTTTCTGTGGTCGCTGTGATGTTTTGAGTGGTTGCTAGGCTGTCTTTCTGTGGTCGCTGTGATGTTTGGAGTAGTTGCTAGGCTGTCTTTCTGTGGTCGCTATGATGTTTTGAGTGATAACTAGGCTGTCTTTCTGTGGTTGCTATGATGTTTTGAGTGGTTACTAGGTTGTCTTTCTGTGGTCGCTATGATGTTTTGAGTGGTTACTAGGTTGTTTTTCTGTGGTCGCTGTGATGTTTTGAGTGGTTGCTAGGCTGTCTTTCTGTGGTCGCTGTGATGTTTGGAGTGGTTACTAGGCTGTCTTTCTGTGGTCACTGTGGTGTTTTGAGTGGTTGCTAGGCTGTTGCTATGAGGTCACTATGGTGTTTTGAGTAGTTATTAGGCTGTCTTTCTGAGGTCGCTGTGATGTTTTGAGTGGTTGCTAGGCTGTCTTTCTGTGGTCGCTGTGATGTTTTGAGTGGTTACTAGGCTGTCTTTCTGAGGTCGCTATGATGTTTTAAGTGGTTGCTAGGCTGTCTTTCTGAGGTCGCTGTGGTGTTTTGAGTGGTTACTCGGTTGTCTTTCTGTAGTCGCTATGATGTTTTAAGTGGTTGCTAGGCTGTCTTTCTGAGGTCGCTGTGGTGTTTTGAGTGGTTACTAGGTTGTCTTTCTGTAGTCGCTATGATGTTTTAAGTGGTTGCTAGGCTGTCTTTCTGAGGTCGCTGTGGTGTTTTGAGTGGTTACTAGGTTGTCTTTCTGTAGTCGCTATGATGTTTTAAGTGGTTGCTAGGCTGTCTTTCTGAGGTCGCTGTGGTGTTTTGAGTGGTTACTAGGTTGTCTTTCTGTGGTCGCTGTGGTGTTTTGAGTGGTTGCTAGGCTGTTGCTATGAGGTCACTATGGTGTTTTGAGTAGTTACTAGGCTGTCTTTCTGTGGTCGCTGTGATGTTTTGAGTGGTTACTAGGCTGTCTTTCTGAGGTCGCTGTGGTGTTTTAAGTGGTTACTAGGCTGTCTTTCTGTGGTCGCTGTGATGTTTTGAGTGGTTACTAGGCTGTCTTTCTGAGGTCGCTGTGGTGTTTTAAGTGGTTACTAGGCTGTCTTTCTGTGGTCGCTGTGATGTTTTGAGTGGTTACTAGGCTGTCTTTCTGTGGTCGCTATAATGTTTTAAGTGGTTGATAGGCTGTCTTTCAGTGGTCACTGTGGTGTTTTGAGTGGTTGCTAGGCTGTTGCTATGAGGTCACTATGGTGTTTTGAGTAGTTACTAGGCTGTCTTTCTGTGGTCGCTATGATGTTTTAAGTGGTTACTAGGCTGTCTTTCTGTGGTCGCTATAATGTTTTAAGTGGTTGATAGGCTGTCTTTCTGAGGTCGCTGTGGTGTTTTGAGTGGTTACTAGGCTGTCTTTCTGTGGTCGCTATGATGTTTTAAGTGGTTACTAGGCTGTCTTTCTGTGGTCGCTATAATGTTTTAAGTGGTTGATAGGCTGTCTTTCTGTGGTCGCTGTGATGTTTTGAGTGGTTGCTAGGTTACTGTGTACCTGTAGTCGGAGCAGATAGTCCACCGTGCTGATGATAATGTTCACCGTGGTCGTGTTTCCCGTCTGTGTTCTGAGAAAGTTCTGGAAATCTAAAACAAGGGCATCATATAACACAGGCATTACTTGTGAAGAAGATCATTTGTTTGTGTGATCGAGATGTGATGTGATTTCTCACCATTATTGTGTCCTTCACACAGGAGCTGCAGGAACCTGAACAGATCTTTGGTGAACTCGTCGTTCTGCAGGACTTTAGAGCCTTTGAGGGAAACACACACACAGCTCAGACAGGGCTCTTCAGCAGAGATCTGACACCACCACTGAGAATCTGTCTATGAGCCCCGACCATCAGAAACACACTACACCTCATTACTCAGACCCTCCAGGATTTTGTGAGTCTACGACTGATGAATTTAACGCAAAATCAAGCCAAATAATAAAGCATTTTTATATAATTTTTAGACACAGATTTCCTGCAGTTTGTGGACACTGGTCAGGGCACTGTGGAAACTCCAGCCGCACCACAGAGCGCTGTCTGCAAAGCTTTCCAGTAGTCGCAAATAAAATCTGCTCAACCATTGTGCAAAGCCTTAATTTATTAGGGATCACCATAGGGGAATGAACCGCCAACTATTCCAGCATATGTTTTATGCAGTGGATGCCCTTCTAGCTGTAACCCAGTACTGGGAAACATCCATACACACTAATTCACACACACACTCATACACTATAGCCAATTTAGTTGATCAGTTCCCCTATGGCGCATGTGTTTTTGGATTGTGGGGGAAACCGGAGCACCCGGAGGAAACCAACGCCAACACGGGGAGAACATGCAAACTCCACACAGAAACACCAACTGGGACTCGAACCAGCCGAGCGACCTTTTTGCTGTGAGGCCACAGTGCCAACTACTGAACCACCATGCCTCCCGATTTTAGGAGTATAGTAACAAAAAAACCCACGATAAATAAATTAAATATGGGCGGGTATTTTTGCATTTCGGCAGGTTTTGAATATTTTTGGGCTGGAATCAGTCAGCTACATCTGGCATTACTGTGTGTGGGAAAATACGGCAAAAGTCTTAACATTACATGATAATAGTATTTTACATGGTAATAGTTTGATTGTGGTGTTTACTTTAATAACTCCACTAATATCTGCAGACTCCACATGTCTTAATTACATTTCTGTTTAGTTCAGTGATGACTTTAGTCTGATTAAGTTCATCAAAAATGGCTGTTTACACGGTAGACTCATATTAAAATTGTATTAAAGTATTGTTGCCCATGTAAACATACTCAATGCTCGACTCAACCACACCGTCAGGGCTCTGCGATCTTGTACATCAGCTGCTTTTCTGTATGTTTGTACATCAAAAGCAAGTATCCTATGGCTCACGCTCATTGACAGTGGAAGATGATTTACGGTTAGTTCTTGTCAGGAATCCAACCACGCTGTCCTCACAGAAGCAGGCTCAGCCATCACACTGAATCAGATATATTTATGTTTCAATGTATGTTGTGTTAACGCTACGCACTTTAAACACAGTAAGTAATATGTGCATGATGTTTGCACATGCATTATAATTTTGGCGTGCGGTTTGGGGTGGGGTGGGGGGCCTTAATCGGGGGGTATTTGAGGAGGGGTGCGAGTGAAATTGGCCAAACTTGTTTGAAAACCCCTGATCTACAGAACAAACCGTCGTTATACAACAACTTGCCTAATTACCCTAACCTGCCTAGTTACGCTAATTACCCTAGTGAAGCCTTTAAATGTCACTGTAAGCTGTATAGAAGTGTCTTGAAGAATATCTAGTCTAATCTAAATCACACTGAACTGAGCTAAACTGAACTGAACTTAAACACTAAAAACTGAACTACCCTGATCCAGTTACTATGAACATTTATGTGAAGCTGCTTTGACACAATCTACATTGTAAAAGCGCTATACAAATAAAGCTGAATTGAAATTGAATTGAATAAATGTAATAATAATAGTTAAAAAATGCATTTTTACATACCTCTCTCCTTCCCATAAAATGTCCTCATTTGTATGTCAGCCATTTTGGATGCAGTTTAAGAAGTGGTTCCCATAGATATATACATTAGATGTCGCCTACCCTGTTGTTGTCTATTGGAGGGCAAAACCCTAAAGTGAAAGCAGGTTGGGGCGGTTGATGTCAAGGGACCTTTCGCGGACGCCACCCTCAATATTCTGCCGCCCTAAACGCGGATATAACTGAGGGCTCGGGTGGTGAGGGTCGTGTCGCAGACGCCGACCTAGACGCAGATATAACTGAGGGCGCAGGTGTTAAAGGAGCTGTCGTGGACACCGCCCTCTCTATTCTGCCACCCTAGACGTGGATATAACTGAGGGCGCGGGTGTTGAGGGTAGTGTCACGAACGCCGCCCTAGACGTGGATATAACTGAGGGCGCAGGTGGTGAGGGAGCTGTCGCGGACGCCGCCCTCTCTATTCTGCCGCCCTAGACGCGGATATAACTGGGGGCACGGGTGCTGAGGGTAGTGTCGCGAACGCCGCCCTAGACACAGATATAACTGATCCCGTGGGTGGTGAGGGTAGTGTCGCGAATGCCGCCCTAGACGAGGATATAAATGAGGGCATGGGTGGTGAGGGTAGTGTCGCGGACGCCGCCCTCTCTATTCTGCCACCCTAGGCGCAGATCTAACTAAGGGTGCAGGTGGTGATGGTAGTGTCGCGAATGCCGCCCTAGACCTGGATATAACTGAGGGTGCATGTGGTGAGGGAGCTGTCAAGGACGCCGCCCTCTCTATTCTGCCGCCCTAGACGCGGATATAACTGAGGGCACGGGTGCTGAGGGTAGTGTCGTGAAAGCTGCCCTAGACGCGGATATAACTGATGCAGTTGGTGGTGAGGGTAGTGTCGCAAACAGCGCCCTAGAAGCCGATATAACTGAGGTGCGCGGTGTTGAGGGTAGTTTCACGGACGCCACCCTCTCTATTCTGCCGCCCTAGATGCGGATATAACTAAGGGTGCAAGTGGTGAGGGTAGTTTTGCGGACGCTGCCCTTGACGCAGATATAACTGAGGGCATGGGTGCTGAGGGTAGTGTCGCGAATACCGGCCTAGACGCGGATATAACTGAGGGAGCGGGTGCTGAGGGTAGTGTCGCAAACACCGCCCTAGCCGCGGATATAACTGAGGGAGCGGGTGCTGAGGGTAGTGTCGCAAACACCGCCCTAGCCGCGGATATAACTGAGGGAGCGGGTGCTGAGGGTAGTGTCGCAAATGCCTGCCTAGACGTGGATATAACTTAGGGCGCAGGTGCTGAGGGTAGTGTCGCAAACACAGCCCTAGCCGCGGATATAACTGAGGGCGTGGGTGCTGAGAGTAGTGTCGCGGACGCTGCCCTCTCTATTCTGCCGCCCTAGGCGCGGATATAACTAAGGGTGCGGATGGTGAGGGTAGTGTCGCGGACGCTGCCCTCTCTATTCTGCCGCCCTAGGCGCGGATATAATTAAGGGTGCGGATGGTGAGGGTAGTGTTGCGGACGCCGCCCTAGACCCTAAAGTGAGGGTCTTGGGGTGAGGGCGCAAGAGGTGATGGTAGTGTCGGTGACGCCACCCTCTCTATTCTGCCGCTCTAGGTGGCCGCCTAGGTTGCCTCTATGGACGCGCCGGCCCTGCAAACACATGCGCTATAGGGGAATTGATCAACTAAACTGGCCGTAGTGTATGAGTGTGTGTGTGAGAATGAGTATCTATGAGTGTTTCCCAGTACAGGGTTGCAGCTGGAAGGGCATCCACTGTGTAAAATATTTGCTGGAATAGTTGGCGGTTCATTCCGCTGTGGTAAATGAATATAACAACTGAATAAATATATGTTTACACACATTTACAAAACTAAATTCTCAATGATGCCTTAAAAATAATTGTTTAGATAATTCACTAAAACATCATTAATGAATTAAGTTGTGTATTTGTGTGTATATTTTTACAGCAATATAATGAAAGAAATTCCACAAAACGTCCGAAAACTCAACACGAAATTCATTTTAGTCTCGTTTAATCCTGGAAGGGCTGATTAATCATGTGATCAAGGTAAAAGCAGTAGATTATACAGAGTAACTGAAACCATCATCTGGCTATTGATTAGCATACAGTGTTAATGGGTTAGTTTAAATAGTCACTGTTATTACTGCTACATGCTCTCAAGGATAATGTTCTAGTGCTGTATTGATCACTGCTCATTCTGTCAATACATTTCATTGGATTTGACATTTAAACTGTTCTTCTCCATCCAATAACAAACCCCCATTTGGAAAAACCTGAATTATAACAACATGGAAATGTAAATAAAGCATGCTTTAAGGTTAGTTTACTGCATCTTTCTACAAACAATAATAATAATCAGACTTGTTTGTTGAAAGAATTGAACATTATTTAGACACCTAGGATATAGTAGAACTCGCAATGGTGTTTTGAGTGGTTGCTAAGCCGTTGCTATGATTTTACTGTGGTGTTTTGAGTGGTTGCTACGGTGTAGTTATACAGTCAATGTGGAATTCTGAAGACTAGGCTGGTTGAGTGGTTACTAGGCTGTTGCAATGGAGCTGCTGAGGTGTTTTGAGTGGTTGCTAGGGTGTTGCTATACAGTCATTGTGGTATTTTGATAAGTTTTGTATGCTTTAGTAGTCATTAGGCTGTTGCTATGCAGTGGTGATGTTTTGTACAGTTGCTAGGGTGTTTTAAGTGGTAACTAGTCTGTTTTATGTCATTATACTAGGCTGTTGCTCTACAGTCATTGTGGTGTTCTGAGTGGTTACTATAGGCTATCTTTATGTGGTAACCAGGCTGTCACAATACAGTCATGGTGTTCTGAGGGGTTACTAGGTTGTTGGTATACAGCCACAGTGTTGTTCTGAGTGGTTACTAGGCTGTTGCTATACAATCATGGTGGTGTTCTGAGTAGTTACTAGGCTGTTGCTATACAGTCATGGTGATGTTCTGAGTGGTTACTAGGCTGTCGGTACACAGTCACGGTGGTGTTCTGAGTGGTTACTAGGCTGTTACTATACAGTCACGGTGGTGTTCTGAGTGGTTACTAGGCTATTTTATGTGGTTACTAGGCTGTCACTATACTGTCACAGTGTTGTTTTGAGTGTTACTACGCTGTTGCTACAAAGTCATGGTGGGGATTTGAGTGCTTACTAGGCTGTCGCTATACAGTCACGGTGGTGTTTTGAGTGGTTACTAGGCTGTTGCTATCCAGTCACTGTGGTGTTCTGAATGGTTACTAGGCTGTCGGTATACAGTCGTAGTGCTGTTCTAAGTGTTACTAGGCTGTTGCAATACAGTAACGGTGGTGTTCTGAGTGGTTACTAGGCCGTTGCTATACAGTCACGGTGGTGTTCTGAATGGTTTCTAGGCTATCGGTAAACAATCGTAGTACTGTTCTAAGTGTTACTAGGCTGTTGCTATACAGTCATGGTGGTGTTCTGAGTGGTTACTAGGCTGTTGCTATACAGTCATGGTGGTGTTTTGAGTGGTTACTAGGCTGTCGGTATACAGTTGCAGTGTTGTTATAAGTGTTACTAGGCTGTTGCTATACAGTCACAGTGGTGTTCTGAGTGGTTACTAGGTTGTTGCTATACAGTCACGGTGGTGTACTGAGTGGTTACTAGGCTGTTGGTATACAGTTGCAGTGTTGCTATAAGTGTTACTAGGCTGTTGCTATACAGTCACGGTGGTGTTCTGAGTGGTTACTAAGTTGTTGCTATACAGTCACGGTGGTGTACTGAGTGGTTACTAGGCTGTCGCTGTACAGTTGCAGTGTTGTTACAAGTGTTACTAGGCTGTTGCTATACAGTCACGGTGGTGTTTTGAGTGGTTACTAGGCTGTTGGTATACAGTTGCAGTGTTGTTATAAGTGTTACTAGGCTGTTGCTATACAGTCACGGTGGTGTTCTGAGTGGTTACTAAGTTGTTGCTATACAGTCATTGTGGTGTACTGAGTGGTTACTAGGCTGTTGGTATACAGTTGCAGTGTTGTTATAAGTGTTACTAGGCTGTTGCTATACAGTCACGGTGGTGTTCTGAGTGGTCACTAGGCTGTTGCTATACAGTCACGGTGGTGTTCTGAGTGGTCACTAGGCTGTTGCTATACAGTCACGGTTGTGTTTTGAGTGGTTACTAGGCTGTCGGTATACAGTCGCAGTGTTTTATAAGTATTAATAGGCTGTCAGTGTACAGTTGCAGTGTTGTTCTGAGTGTTTACTAGGCTGTTGCTAAACAATCAAGGTGGTGTTCTGAGTGCTTACTAGGCTGTTGCTATACAGTCACGGTGGTGTTCTGAGTGGTCACTAGGCTGTCGGTATACAGAGGCAGTGTTGTTATAAGTGTTACTAGGCTGTTGCTATACAGTCACGGTGGTGTTTTGAGTGGTCACTAGGCTGTTGCTATACAGTCACGGTGGTGTTTTGAGTGGTCACTAGGCTGTTGCTATACAGTCACGGTGGTATTTTGAGTGGTTACTAGGCTGTAACTATACAGTCACGGTGGTGTTCTGAGTGCTTACTAGGCTGTTGCTATACAGTCACGGTGGTATTTTGAGTGGTCACTAGGCTGTCGCTATACAGTCACGATGGTGTTCTGAGTGGTTGCTAGGCTGTCACTAGGCTAGGTTGTGAACACTTGTATTTGATCACCTCACATTCCCTCTTAATACTGGTTTTGTATTCTTTCCTGGTTTTTAATGGTCTGATTGTTTTGTATTTTTAAAACAACATTTTGTTGTTGTTTTTTTCATGAAATAACAAACCCGAGTTTGAGCATCCTGACTTATAAACACATGGAGATGGAAATAAAGCACACTGTTAAGGTTAGATCACAGCTATGCATCTTTCTACAAACAAACATCCTTCAAACTTTGCTTGTTGGAGGAGTTGAACATTATTTGCACACACAGAATATATTAAGATTAGGAAGATGAGCGAGAAATACAGGAGAGAGATAAAGAGACAGACAGAAAGGAGGATCAGAAGGAAGTCAGAGAAGTTCACTTCCTGTGACATGACACATGCACTGGAGTCCTGCAGACACGCATTCAGACAGACAGAACAGACAGACAGACAGACAGACAGACAGGAGCAGCGATGGCACACAGAGAGAATCTGAACCGTGTATTTACCGCGCTCCCTCACGTTGACTGCCACCGATGACAAAAGAATGACAAGAAGAAAGAAATCAACATAGAAAAACAGCAGACATAAGCAAAGGAGAAGACACGGAAACTTCCAGAAGAACCAGAGATACTGACACTGACAGCAGATTTGGAGACATCACCATCACTTATGCCTGAACCACATGACAATGAATCAAACGATTCAGCAAACAAACTATGAACCAAACGATTCAGTGAACATGATCTATGAACCAAACGATCCAGTGAACATGATCTATGAACCAAACAGTTCAGTGAACATGAATTATAAATTAAATGATTCCATGAACATGAACTATGAACCAAAATATAAAGTGAACAAGAATTATGAAATAAAATGATTCAACAATAAACCAAACGATTCAGTGAATATGAATCAAACAATTCAGAGAAAATAAAAAATTAACCAACTGATTCAATAAACATGAACCAAATGATTTAGTGAATACAAACCAAATGAATCAGTTAACATAAACTACGAACCATATGACTCAGTAAACATAAATTATGAATCAAATCATTCAGTGAACATGAACTATGAACCAAAAGATTAAGTTAACAATGAATTTTAAAAATAAACGATTTAGAAAAAATAAACCAAATGATTCAGTTACCATGAACTATGAACCAAACGATTCAGAGAATATGAACCAAACCATTCAGTGAACATAACCTATGAACCAAACGATTTAGTGAACACAAACCAAATGATTCAGTTAACAAACTATTTAGCAAATGATTCAGTTAACATAAACTATAAATCATAAGATTCAGTGAACATAAATTATGTATTAAATGATTCAGTGAACATGAACTATGAACCACAAGATTAAGTGAACACAAACCCAATGATTCAGTTAACATAAACTATGTACCAAATGATTGACAAATGAAAAATGAACCAAACAATTCATTGAACATGAACTATGAATCAAAAGATTCAGTGAACATAAATTATGAACCAAAAAAGTAAGTGAACTCAAATTATGAGATAAAGGAATTCAGCGAAAAATGAACCAAACAATTCAGTAATCATGAATATGAATCAAACGATTCAGTGAATATGATTTATGAACCAAACGATTCAGCAAAAATAAAATAAACGATTCAGAAAACATGAACTATGAACCAAAAGATTCAGTAAATACGAACCAAATTATTCAGTTAACATAAACTATGAATAAAAAGATTTAGTGAACCTGAATTATGAAATAAGATGATTCCGCAAAAAATGAATCAAACGATTCAGTGAGCAGGAACCATGAATCAAACGATTCAGTGAATACAAGCCAAATGATTCAGAAAAAATAAATAATGAACAATACGTTTAAATGAACTATACTAAAGAAATGAATTAAATGAACAGGAAAGAGAAACATTACTGTGTGCGTTTATGAAGATGTGAAGGTAAATATGAGTGAACATAACTGAAAATACATGAGTTAGAGACTGCAATACTGCACCAGGAGCAATAAACATCAACAGATGCACACAAAACATTTCATCCTAAGCGGTCTCCCTTGAAAATACAAATATTTCAAAGGTTTAAAAATACAAATACAATTCACATTCAAATAAAGACGCAGGATAAGTGAAGAAATGCACTAAAATGACAGTTGCTTTGCTTTTAATATTAAGGACAATAAATATAGATTTTTTTGTTATCTTAGAAAATAATTAAACAAATACATATTTTAATGCTTTTAAATATTTAAAAAATATGTTTAGAAAAATACATTAAAATGATCAAATATGTATTGCACAGGTATTGCACACCTGCTTTAAAACATATGCAAGTGCAGGTTGTTAGATTGACGACACCAACAGGAGTGAGCCTGACTACCGAGCCTAAAGGCTGATTTAAATTGTGTTAAGTGGTATTAAAAGGTTTTTGTCCTAACCAACACCAGAAATGCATATATTAGAAACAGTTTCTATTTCTCTCATGTGCTTTATTCAGTGTTAAACACTAATAATGTGAGTTTTACATGTAATTTATCGCCATACAACTGACAGCAGCAGCAGAGAGTTCAGCTCAGATCTGGAGAATCAATAAAGCGTCTGAAACTGAACTTCAGAGACTCAGTGCA
This sequence comes from Danio rerio, assembly GCF_052040795.2. NCBI lineage: Eukaryota > Metazoa > Chordata > Actinopteri > Cypriniformes > Danionidae > Danio > Danio rerio. The sequence goes on from NC_141037.1 coordinate 865,494, forward strand.
AACCAACACATATCAGTGATTCAGCATCCACATTAATATTGTTCAAGAACTTTAATATGTCTTCATTAGATTATAAAGCTCATCATTGTGCTGGAGTGCAGTGAGTGTGCTATTCTGTGCTTCTGTATGGCTGTGTTTACATGTGTTTTGTCTGCTGCAAACAGCCCAATTGCTTAACACTCTCATCACATAGCGTGTAGTTAGGTTAAAGCGTAGTCTGCTGACCTAATGTTTACACTCATAATATTTATATTATTTGCTAATTAATAACCTTATGTGGAACTCTGAATCTGCGTCTCATTTCAGAGTCTGCTACTGTCCACCAGAGGGCGCATTTCAGTCACATTTGACTGAATGAAATACGAAGTTTTCCACAATCTGGCAACCCAGGCTGCTGAAATATAATTGGCTAAACTGGCAGTGGGCGGGTTAAAGAGACCAAAACAAAGACAGCTGCTCCGGCACGTAACACACATGTTCACAGCAGAATATCTGACTTCAGCAGTGTGTTTCAGATAAACAGGCATGACTGAGCACGCTTCTGAACATCTGCACACACATGATCCTGTTTTCATGCTTTACAAGAGTACATACAGCACCTTTAAGTGTTTTCTTCACTACTGCTAATGTTTCACTGATCTAGCAGCTAGCTCTAACTCTAAAACAAACATGTAGGAGTGCTACATTTAGCACCAACAGCATTATTTTAAAGACTTTCTCTTAAATCTGCAAATTAGGAGCTACTTTAAGCCTTGAACATGGCACCTGATATAAAGATTCGTCACTCGTCTTAATGAGTGATTCGCTGAGTCATCCATTCAAATGATTCATTCAAAACAGCTGATTCATTAAGAAACAAAGCAAGCATGTCTTCATGAATGAATCACTGAATCATTTACATGTTTGCACAGAAAATGGCTCATTTACATTGTAGATAGATTTAAAAAAAGCCCTTCAAAAAACTGATCATTTTATAGATTTGTTTTTAAACTTATTAAAGAGATATCTTCATAACTCGAGTATTGTGTGTCATTTCTGCTGTTTTGTGCATTAGTGAAGCTCACAGTGCAGTATTAGACGATGATGATGATGATGATGAGTGTACGAGTTTCTCTAACAGCTCCTCAAACACACACACACGCGCGCACACACCATGAGTCTCATTAAAACATCTGTGTGAAATATATGTGTGTGAATGAGTGTGTGTCTGTCTGTCTGTGTGTGTGTGTGCTTGTGTGTGACTTACTGGATCCCTCCTCCGTCACCATCCCCAATCCCTCCGCCTTATTCTGACGCTCGAATGCATTCAGATCCAGAACACTGCAGAAACACAGAAATATAATGTCTATGTGACCCCAACAATTTTCGATTAATTGTAAAAATATACACACTTTACTCGGATAGATCTTTTTGTTGGTTCATCAACATCTACTGTAAGGGTTAATTCTGAATTATAATGTAATGAGCATGTAAACGCAAAGAGTGAGAATGACCTGCACGACTGCATCAGTCCTGACAGACTCTTGAAGAAACCCACGTCTCGCTTCTCCTTCAGATAGTCCAGCATTTTCTGTACAGGAGAGAAGAACAGAATTCAACAGAAAATAACAAAAAGAACAGAATTAACTGAAATGGCATAGAATTGAACAGAAAAGAATATAATAAAATAAATAATAGAATAGAATAGAATAGAATAGAATAGAATTGAATAGAATAGAACAGAATAGAATAGAATTGAATAGAATAGAACAGAATAGAATAGAATTGAATAGAATAGAACAGAATAGAATTGAATAGAATAGAAAAGAATATAATGAAAGAAATAATACAATGGAATAGAATAGAACAGAATAGAACAGAATAGAATAGAAAAGAATACAATGAAAGAAATAATACAATGGAATAGAATAGGATAGAATAGGATAGAATAGAATAGAAAAGAATAAAAAAAGAATGAAAATAATATAATTAATGGAATGGATAAAATAGACTGGCATAGAATAAAAAAATAGAATAGGATGGAGTAGAATAGATCAGAATAGAATGAAAGAATAAAAAGAATATAATTAAATGGAATAGAATAGAACATAATAAAAATAGAATATATTTAAAAGGAATGGAATAGAATAGAATAGAATAGAAAAGAAAAGAAAAGAATGGAATAAAAAAAAATTATAGAATAGGAAAGAATAGAATAGAATAAAAAGAAAAGAATAAATGGAATGGAATACAATAAACTGGAATAGAATACAAATAATAGAAGAGGATAGAATTAAATTGAATAGAACAGAATGAAAGAAAGAAAAAAAAACAATATATTTAAATGGAATGGAATAGAATAGAGTGGATTAAATAAAAAGAATAGGGTGTAATAGATCAGAATAGAATAGGAATAGAGTAGGATAATATAATATAATATAATATAATATAATATAATATAATATAATATAAATATATTTAATAAAATATATAATATAATAAAATATATAAAATAACATAAAATAATATAAATTATATAATATAATACAATATAATATAATATATAATAAAATATATAAGATAAAATATATAATATAACAAAATAAAATATAAAATATATAATATATAATATAATACAAAATAATATAATATAATATAATATAATATAATATAATATAATATAATATAATATAATATAATATAATATAATATAATATAATGAAAGAAATAATAAAAAGAATAGATTTAAATGAAATGGAATAGAATAGAGTAGAATAAAATAAAAAGAAATAATAGGATAAAATGAAATAAAAAAAACAATGAACTAAAATAAAATAAAAGAATAATTAAAAATAATATATTTAAATGGAATGGTATAGAATAGACTAGTATTAAATGAAAAGAACAGAATATGATGGACTGAAATGGAATAGAATAGAATAGAATGAAAGAAAGAATAAAAAGTAGAGAATTAAATGGAATGGAATACAATAGACTGGAATAGAATAAAAATAATAGAACAGGATAGAATAGACTAGAAGAAAATAGAATAAAAGAATATAATAAAATGAGTAAAACAAAAAAATGTAAAAAATAGAATTAATGGAATGGAATAGAATAGAGTGGAATAAACTAAAGTAACAGAATAGGACGGAATAGAATAAAATAGAATAAAATAATAGAATTAAATGGAATGGAGTAGAATACAGAATAAAACAGAATAAAGAAGAACAGAACAGAATGGAATGAAATAAACAGGAATATAATGAAATGGAGCAGTATAGAATATCTTCTTCTGCTCGAGCTTCTGCTTAAGGTGCTTGCAGGAGATTTCTCAGTGTTTCCTCTTCTGTTCTTCTTCTGGAGAAAGCCTGGTTTCCTTGAGTTAGTCTGGAATAATGAGATCTTAGAGTCTGACCTGCTGGACCACGATGTTTCCTCCGTTGAGGATGGAGATGCCCAGCTTCAGTGTGAACGTCACCATCGGATCCAGACGTCCTAAAACACACACACACACACTCAGTGATAGTGATGATGATGATGGATCTGCGTGTGTGTGTGTGTGTGTGTGTACCTTTACTAGCGCTGACCATCTGTAAGACCATCTCTGCTGCTCCTCTGTCATGAAGTCTGGCCTGCTGATAGAGAGTCTTCTGCTTCTCCATCTCCTTCTCCTGATCTCACACACATACATACACACACACACACACACACACACACACACACACACACACACACACACACACACACACACACACACACACACACACACACACACACACACACACACACATCAGGATCGCAGTGTCTGTCTCCTGTTAGTCTCATATTTGGCCTCTTCTCACCTCAAATGTTTTCTCTTTGTCTTCCTCCTCCTCCTCTTCCTCGTTTTCAGCACAGCTCTATAAATGAAGAACAGCAAAGTTCAGAACCCTCTCTCTCTCTCTCTCTCTCTCTCTCTCTCTCTCTATGACAATATACACGTGGCTTTCAGTAGGTCTGCAATTCCCTGTCTTAATAAATGATTCACTGAATTATTTGTTCAATTGATTCATTCAAAACAGTAAGTGAGTAGCTGCGTCCCAAATCGCATACTTATGCACTATTTTACGCCATTTTGTAGTATAAATAGTGTAAGTAGTGTGTTCACATTGAAAACTCTCAAAATAATAAGTGCACTTTAATTACCCGGATGATGCACTCATTCAGCCGCTAAAATGAAGTGTGTAATGATGGACACTTCACACACTCAACGACCGCAGGTTTGCTTACGTAGCGGAAGGGGCGGAGCTATCTGACGCACATGTTGAATAACTTTATTTATTTTGGATGGTGAAAGCAAAATTCTCCTACAAGAGTGATTATAGCGCCTCCCGATGGTGAATGCGGTTATACTCACGGCAGGTATTATTTGATAATTCAGTCGTTTATTTCACTGATTTGGCAACAGTCAAACGTCATCAGGGAAACGGTTTGAATTTCCGCTTAGTAAAAAAACATTAGTGTGCCATTTGGGACGACACTACATACATATACTATCCTGTTGAGTGTGTAAGTGCATAAGTACATAGTGCATGAGTGCATAGTGTATAGTGTGCCATTTGGGACGCAGCTCTTGTCTTTATGAATGAATCATTGAATCACTGAATCAAATGAGTCATTTAGAAATAGATTCATTCATGAAAAGCTCAGTGTTGCTCTGAAATGCAGAAATGCTTTATTAAACTGAAATAAGTCAGACAAAACTGTGTCTAAATCATTATTCAGTGTTAATTACTGTTAATTATGTGTGGAATATTCAATATTATATGCTCTGATGTACTGTAACATCTGAAAGCAGTTGATCATAGTCAGTGGTGGATTTAGGCATGGGCAATACGGGCGATCGCTAGGCCCACACCGAATCTGTGCATGCAGATTTTCAGTCTATCATTGATTCTGTTTATTTACTCGTGTAAATGTGTGTACATTTATATTTATTCAGTTATTTTATTCATTTCAGTAATATTACTGACTAATATGAAAATATTTATGATTTTTCTTGCAATTCAGTAATATTTTCTGTCTTTCAGTAAAGATATTATAGGAGAGACTTTGCAGTATTCACCCCTTCCCCTTAGCGCCACGCCTTCAAGCTAAAGAGAATTGGGACACCCCGAACCCTTCACGGGAACGTGCAAAACAAGCGGTGGGGTAAGGGCTAAGGGGTCGAGTTGGGTCTTAACAACATTAATTCTCAGTCATGAGTCGGGTCTAAGACAACAGATAATTACATAACACACATATTGTTTGTATTCTATAGAATAGACTTTAATATTCATGTAAAGATTTCTTACGTGATCTTAGCATATAGGTGTAGATGGATATGGAGTGGTTCGTCCAGGGTGCTATTTAAACTAGAGCCGCCACTGATCATAGGTATTAATTATATATGGATCTATGTATTAGGCGATACAGCAGTGAATATTACACATTAATAATGATGTGCAGTTATGACACACACACCTTTGCCATCATGTCTGCATATGCGATGTAGAGCTGATCCTCCTCTAGAGAACTGCAACACAACAACGACACAAACACATCAAACTTACACAACACTCTCTCTGTGTGTGTTTATTTGTACATTCTGGCAGTGCCTTGTGTGTATGCGTGTACCTGCACTCCGTGTGTGTGTGTGAGTGTGTGTACCTGCGCTCCGTCAGTGCGTTGTGGCTAAAGTGCAGGATCAGCTGATGCAGAGGGTCTGGCTGAGTGTCTGTGATCTCCTCCTCCTCTTCATCAGGCTTCGGCTGTGTCTTCTACACACACACACACACACACACACACACACACACACACACACACACACAGTATGATCAGCTATAGAGCCGCAGTGATGTTGTGTCTGGCGTTTCTCAGCTCATGTATGATCAGTGTTAGAGGGATGAGTGAGTGCTGTATGAGCTCAGGCACATGCTGTCAGTGCACTACAGTGAGATGATGAGAACACGGCTGCGTCCCAATTCACACGCTTATACTACATCTTAATGCAATTTAAAAACATCATATTTTGGCATTAATATGTCAAGTATTAGGCAGCATGGTGGTTTAGCACTGTCGCCTCACAGCAAGAAGGTCGCTGGTTCGAGTCCCGGCTGGGTCAGTTGGCGTTTCTGTGTGGAGTTTGCATGTTCTCCCCGTGTTGGCGTGGGTTTCCTCCGGGTGCTCCGGTCTCCCTAACAGTCCACACACATGCGCTATAGGGGAATTGATGAACTAAATTGGCCGTAGTGTATGAGTGTGTGTGTGTGTGTGTGTGTGTGTGGGTGAGTGTATGGGTGTTTCCCAGTACTGGGTTGCAGCTGGAAGGGCATCAGCTGCGTAAAATATAAAATAATAATATAATTAATAATATAAAATAAAATATATGCTGGAATAGTTGTCGGTTCATTTCACTGTGGTGACCCCTGATAAATCAGAGACTAAGCTGAAGTAAAATAACTGAATGAATTTAGATCGGAGAGTACGTGAATTGAGCCGCAGCACATGATGCTCTGATACACAGATCTGATGAAGACACTGGATGATGATCGTCATGCTATAATGAGAGTTAATGAAAACAAATAATTCAGTTATAAATATGCACTAAACAAAGAGGTCAACACAAAAGCAAACACTAATGTTGGCTGACCACAACGTCTTACAGGTCCCGTGAAATTAAAATACAGTTTTTAGATGCTAATATCACTATAGACTATATCACATAATATAGTCTTATTATTATTTATATATATATATATATATATATATATATATATATATATATATATATATATATATATATATATATATATATTTATATATATATATATATATATATATATATATATATATATACATACATACATACATACATACATACACACACACACACACACACATACAAACATACATACATTTATAGTCAGAATTATTGCCCCCCCCCCCCCCCTTTGAATTTTATTTTATTTTTTTTTATATTTCCTAAATGATGTTTAACAGAGCAAAAAAAGTTTTCACAGTATGTTTGATAATATTTTTTCTTCTGGAGAAAGTCTTATTTGTTTTATTTCGGCTAGAATAAAAGCAGTTTTTAATTTTTTAAACACCATTTTAAGGTCAATTTAGCCCCTTTAAGCTATATATTTTCTCGACTGTCTACAGAACAAACCATCGTTATAGAATAACTTGCCTAATTACCCTAGTGAAGCCTTTAAATGTCACCTTAAGCTGTATAGAAGTGTCTTGAGGAATATCTAGTCTAATATTATTCACTGTCATCATGACAAAGAGAAAATACATCAGTTATTAGAGATGAGTTATTAACACTATCATGATGAGAAATGTGTTGAAGAAATCTGCTCTCTGTTAAACAGAAATTGGGGGAAAAAATAAACAGTGGGTGAATAATTCTGACATCAGCTGTATATATATATATTATCATAATTATTTGGGGGTTTTCACCTTTATTGGACAGGACAGAGTATCGACAGGAAAGCATGGGGAGCAGAGAGAGGGGGAGGATCGGCACAGGACCGCGAGGCGGAATCGAACTCAGGTCGCCGTGAACACCCGATTGAATGAGTTTTGCATGACAGGTGTCTTTTCAATTCTAAATGTGCACAGTTCTGTTCAATTCTGCCGTGTGAAAGCTCCAGAAAAACAAAGTGTGCTTCAAATACACACAATGCAATTATATTAAAGACACCATATTTTGGGTTTTTGAAAATTCCCCTCCATGTAGTGTGTAACACAGCACTGAGTGAAGTAAAGTATCCAGCTAAGGCTTAAATCTGTAAGTGTACAGTGTTTAAAACGGTTGATTCATCTATAAAAGAGTCGACTCATAGTGCTTCAAACAAGTCGTCTGGATAACGAGTCATTAGGAGTTTCGCCATGACGTGATATTGAAACCAAGTTATTCACACGCACGCGCAAACCCGGGAGATTTGAAACCTGCAGCCCCGCCCTCTAACACAGAAACCCACACACACACACACACAAACACAAACACACACACGCCGGTCGATTGAAGTCACACTGCAGATGGATATTATCGAGTCTCTACCCAAAGATGAAACCTCAGCATTATAGCCCAGCCTTGAGCAGTTTGCGAGCTTCTGGAAACTACATGCTACAAAGAAGACTTCATCGGCCGTTTATTAACGGAAGGATCAGTAAAGAGTACTGATATGGACTATTCAGGACATGGATCGGTTCCTTCCTCCATTTCTCAAGTTTTAGTATGTGTAATTAAAGTTGTTGCCTCGTTTGTGATTTGTTATTTGTAACCGCGTGTACTGTATCAGGTTGACTCGCTATATTCTCATATCGCGTGTAAAGCCACGTTGAAAACGCGACATGTGCTGCTTTGTTTACGGAGGAGGGTAATGTGTGTGTGTGTGTGTGTGTGTGTGTGTGTGTGTGTGTGAGAGAGATTAAAGAGCAGTGTGACAAGCTAGGAGATCTCCTGGCCAGTTCTTGGAGTTTTTGCTCAATAAAATAGTTAGTCGTCTGTATTTTCAAGTCTATCGTCTATATTTACATTCACCCACTGACAGCTGAAATCCCCGCCTTACACTATGAAGCGTGTATGCACTGTGACTACTTCTATATTGCTGATTAGCTGCTGGGCATTTCACTCTGTCTCGCGCTGAAGGCAGTCACTATCGACCAATAGCAGCAGACTGTCATCGGTCCAATCAGCGCAGATTAGCTTCGTGCTAAGGAGGGGTTTGGGAACAAATGAATCACTGGACGATTCATATGGGAGTCGCTGGGATAATCAGGTAAAAATAAATGCTGATTATAAGATAATGAAAGTGTTTTGACCTTGCATGCATATTAGACTGTTGTTGGAGACCCTTACAACTAAAATATGTCCCTATTCCATGTATAATAGGGGCTCTTTAAAACGATAAAACAACAACAACAACATAAAGATGGTGAGGGGTGGATCCTTCATGAGCTCAATAACACACAGAGCAGCACAAAAAAGGAAAATACAATGCAAACTTAAAGTGTTTGTCCTGTTTCTAGATCAAATATTCACACATTCTTACTGTAAATCAAGGAGAATTTTCTAGACAAGCAAAAATACTGTCTTGTTTTCATAAATAGTGAGTCAAAATAATAAGTGAGTTCTTAACCAATGGTGTGACAAACTCAAAGCAAAACCAAGATTACTGTTCTTAGCCCATTGGCAGATTATTTAGCTTGTTTTAAAGGGCAGCTATGATGAAAATCCTCTTCTGTGGGCTGTGTGGACAGAGCTGTGTGTAGTATGGTGTGTCCACAGTCATATTGTCCTGATAGAAACACAATACGTCTCTTATTTTACATTTCCTAGCATTAAAATAGGATCCAGCTCCCTCCCATTGTGAGGCTGACCACAATGTGATGTAGGAGTGCGGTTTCCCCGCCCACCGAATTGATTGACAGCCACATATTAACATGTCTTCATAGTCACGTGTATAATTATATCAATAAGACAAGACATGCGCAAAGCAGCCGGGATAAAAGATCGTCATCAAATGTGATTGTGAGTGAGTTTCACAAGTTTACACATGTTTAAAACAGTGCATGTGTGTAATGCATTACAGTGATTTATTTCAGCTTTACTTCATTAGCCCAGCACATGTCAGAACAGTCACGTCCCATTCACACGGGGCTTCAGCGTCAACGCTTGACTGAAGGCGTGTCTGAAGTTGGGGCTGAAGAGATCGTCATAGCAGCGTCAGCCAGTGAAATTAGTCAGCAATAGGCCACTGTCTAGCTGGTGTATTTGCATTCAGCGATCTGATTGGCTTATGCTTCCATCGGTGCTTGAAAAGTTTAGCTAGTCCCAACTTATGCAGCAAGCAACACCTCTGAAGCGGCGCTGACGGATCCACAATGCAGTTCAGCAACGCTTGACGTCACCCATTCAAAGTGAATGGGAAGCATTGACGCTGACGCCCTGTGTGAATGGGGCATTATAAAAGAAGACGCTTCAATCCCGGTTTGTGGACGTTAAATCAGGTTTATTTTGTACATTAATATAATGGATGTCCATATAGCAGTGGAGATTAACCTGTATCCTGTCACATTTGCTGTGCAAAACAGAGCAAAGTTAAGCACGCACGATGTGTGTGTGTGTGTGTGTGAACTTTGTAATGTCATTATGTGAGACTCATCGTTGCAGAAAGGCTTGAATTAACTCCACAACAAATACATAAAATAATCATTGGGAAAGTTCTTACTGTAGTTTTTCTCAGAGACGTTGCGTCACTGATGTCTGTTACTGTGCTGTTTATCTTTGATTAACATTGAGATCTAGATTGAGGCACACTCTGACAGGCACGGGGGAACGGTGGGCAGGGGGAACCAGCATTAAAGGCACAGACCACAAAACAGCTACATGATGCTCAGAGCTGCAAATTTAACATTCTGATACCTCTGATCAATAATCTGACGGGTGTTTAAGCTGAAACTCTACAGACACATTCTGGAGATGCAAAAGACTGATATTAAATCTGGAAAAAGAGGTGAAGTGGGTGCCCTCACTGAATTAAAAACCCACTTAATTTTGACTCGTAATACGTAAACCGTTCATTAACAGATATTGTATTGCAGTGTTGTTCAGGGTCTGGAGTGGAAACCAGCGGCTCGTCCTGCTGTAATGTTACTTACGGCCAGATCCTGCACTAGATTCTCCTCAAACGAGTACATCTCTGCCTCTATCCAGAGCCGCTGGTAACCGGTGAGGAACAGGTTAATACAGCGATGCCTGGGAGAGAGCAGACAGGGTTAGCATAGCAACCGGTTACCGGGGTCAGGCTGGGAAACAGGAAGTGCTGGAGGGTTAGTTAGTTGGTCAGTTTGTTAGTTAGTTAATCTGACTGGTCATCTTGTAAGGTCTGCATAGTTAAAATGTTTTTATTTTTCACTCATTTATTTTTATGAAGCAGAAAATATAATAAATAAATAAACAAATAAATATAATGAATCAATAAATTTTAAGAAAAGAATGAACAAATGAATAAACATAAATAAAATAACTTTATTAAATAATTAAATAAATATATATATAGTTAAATAAATATAAATTAATAGATAAATAAATACAAACATATTTTGTAATATTTATTTTACATAAATAAAATTGATGAAGGAATAATTTAACAAAAAATTTATTAATAAATACAAATAAATAAACACATAAAAAATAAAAATAATAAGTAAATTAAATTAAATAAATTAGTAAATATGTAAATAAATAAATGAGTGAAATTAATGAAAGAAAAAAATATGAGAAATGAATTAAATACAATAAAGTAAATAATAAATACAAATAAATGAATAAATAAAAATTAGAGGTGAATTTACTTAAATAATTAAATATTAAATTAATATTAATGAATTAATAAAATTTAAATTAATAAAAATATTTAAATACATAAATATACAAAAATAAAATGAATAAATGAAATATAAATAAACAATAAGTAAATAAATAAATAAAATTATTGTTTACAAAAAATACATACATGTATTATGAATGAATTAATTTTAAGAAAAGAATGAACAAATGAAGCAACAGATAAATAAAATAACATAATTAAATAAAAATAATTAAATATACAAAAAATAAAAATAAATAAAATTAAATAAATTTAATAAAATATAAATTAATTAATACAAGAAATAATAAAATTAATGAAGGAATACATGAATAAAATAAAATAAATAAATAAAAATAAAAATGTAGACAAAAAATGTAATACATAAATAAATAAAAACAAACAAATAAATAAAAATAAATGAATGAATGATTGAATTAATAAAATTAATGAAGGAATAAGTTAATGAAAAAATAAATCAAATAAAAGGAATTAATAAAAAATAAAATCAATAAGTAAATTAAATAAAAAGAAATAAATGTGAAAAAAATGAATAAATGAATCAGGAAAATGAATGGAGAAATAACTGTATTAAAAAGTCAAATAAATGATTGAATAAATACAAATAAATTAATAAATAAATAAAAAATTGAAATAAATGGAATAAAATTAATAAGCAAATTTACTTATTTAATAAATAATAAATGAACTAATAATTTAATATCAATAAATTAAATGCATTTAAATTAAAAAAATATATAAATACATAAATAATTAAAATGTATAAATATATGAAATAAAGATAAACAAGAAAATAAATAAATGAAGTTCATGAACAACTGAACAAACGAATTACTGAAAGGGAGTTAGCAGATCAACAATGTAAGTCTACAATAAAGGTTTTGAGTTTTGAGCGTCTTCAAACTTGAGCATCTCAGATAACCCGTCAGATAGATAGCTAGTTAGTTAGCTAGCTAGTGTGTTACCGTCAAAACCATGGCTCAGAAACAGGGGGGATTCGAGAGCAGAGCAAGCGTTGTCTGAGCGTTACGTTACCGTTAGCACAGCCAGCAGACTGTCAGAGTCGCAACGCTCATGAATTCTGCCCAGCCAAAAGTGACGGTAGGAATTCAGGAAGTAATTGTTAATTTTGTGCCTGAGAACAGTGACGTGATGTGGAGAAGAAGAAAACACAAGAAATAATAAAGACAGAGAAAACAACATCACAATGCTTTACCTAAATCAAATAGCACAATAATTAAACAGCACATTTAATATGCTATATAAACACACGCATGATTCCAGAACTGCAGGTACATTCTGTGTCTCCAAGATAATCGTATTTTTTTCATGAACAAAAACGTCGATGAAACTGTTTTAAAGTATATATATATATATATATATATATATATATATATATATATATATATATATATATATATATATATATATATATATATCAAAATGTAAAAATAATATTTGTATGTTTGTTTAGGGACATTTTGTTTTGTAAATATAAACTTTTAGACTCCCACTATGACTACTTTCACTGTCTCTGCCTCCTGAATCATACAACAACTCTGTTATCATCAACTCTGCTACCGTCAACTCTGTTACCGTCAACTCGGTTACAGTCACCTCTGGTACCATCAACTCTGTTACCGTCAACTTTGCCACGTCACCTCTGGTACCGTCAACTCGGTTACCGTCAACTCGGTTACCGTCACCTCTGTTAAGGTCGTCAACTCTGTTATCATCAACTCAGTTACCGTCAACACTATTACCGTCAACTCTGTTACGGTCGTCAACTCTGTTATCGTCAACTCTGTTATCATCAACTCAGTTACAGTCACCTCTGGTACTGTCAACTCGGTTACCGTCAACTCGGTTACCGTCACCTCTGTTAAGTTCGTCAACTCTGTTATCATCAACTCAGTTACGGTCACCTCTGGCACCATCAACTCAGTTACCGCCAACACTCTTACGTCAACTCTGTTACGGTCGTCAACTCTGTTATCGTCAACTCTGTTATCATCAACTCAGTTACCGTCAACACTATTACCGTCAACTCTGTTACGGTTGTCAACTTTGTTATCGTCAACTCCGTTCTCGTCAACTTTGTTATCATCAACTCTGTTATCGTCAACTCTGTTACAGTCGTCAACTCTGTTATCATCAACTTTGTTATCATCAACTCTGTTATCGTCAACTCTGTTACAGTCGTCAACTCTGTTATCATCAACTTTGTTATCATCAACTCTGTTATCGTCAACTCTGTTACAGTCGTCAACTCTGTTATCGTCAACTCTGTTACGGTCGTCAACCCTGTTATCATCAAAAAGTGTGATCAAATTCTATTGCCATCAACACTGTTACAATCAACCCTATTATAGTCAACTCAGTTATTATCTTCAACTCTGTTATTACCGCCAACTCTGTAATCGTCAACTCTGTAATCGTAAACAACAGAACTGCCAACTCTGTTACCATCAACTCTGCTACAGTTCAAAAAGTTTAACAATAAGTTAAACATTTAGTAAAAGAATCAAATGTTCCCCATCACATGTAAGCGTTTTGATTATCTTGTTTACTGATTCAGTTTTCTGTACTATATACATTTGTTGTATATCATAGCAATTTAAAAAAGATTAATAGAAAATGGTTGAAATTTACCTGCACTTCTGGAATGAGTCATTTACATATATAGCATACACAAACACACAACACACATACAAACATAATCTGCCAAAGATCCGCTCATGGTTTGGGTCTCAGAATCCCGCATCACAGGCCCTGTTTCCACCAGGTATTAATGTGTATGTTTTAAGCAATTGTGTTGGGTTTCATCTCGTTGTTACACTCTACATCCATATTATTGAGTACTATTGAACAAACTCATGTTAAACAGCTTACTAGCACATGGGAGAGTAAACCAAAAAAAAAAGACGGTGGACAACATTGACAATATGCACAATAATCGGTGTTTTAGTCAGTGACGTGAAGTCTGAATATCTTGTTTTCGTGCTCTGTTTCTCATGACACAGAGCATAAGGATCATCATGTGTTTGGCTAACAGTAAAGAGCTGCTGTACTCCACCATATGAAAGCAGTTCAGTACAATGCATCCTAACAAGATCAGAACACTGCTGTATTTAGAGTCACAAAACACATCTTAATACCATGGTATTCAGACCAGACGAGTACTATGACACAGATGGACAGATGAACAGACAGAAAGACAAATGGACAGTCAGACAGAGAGATAGACAGACAGACAGACAGACGAGAGATGGACGATTAACAGACAGAGACAGACGGACAAACACACAGATGAACAGACAGAGATCAACAGAGAGACAGACAGACAGACAGACAGGCAGACAGGTAGATAGATAGATAGATAGATAGATAGATAGATAGATAGATAGATAGATAGATAGATAGATAGATAGATAGATAGATAGATAGATAGATAGATAGATAGATAGATAGATAGATAGATAGATAGATAGATAGATAGATAGATAGATAGATAGATAGATAGATGAGATTGTATGACAGACAGATGGAGAGATGAACAAACAGAGAGACAGATTTAGAGATAGACAGAAAGGGAAACAAAGACAGACAGACAGACAGACAGACGGACAGATGAGCAGATGGAGAGACAGACAGTGAGACAGAGAGATCATGCAACTGAGAGAAATATGGAGAGACAAAAAGAAACGGGGACAAACAGACAGACATATGAAAAGATGTACAAACAGAAAGACAGGCAGACAGAGAGACAGATTGACAAACAGCCAGATGAACAAACAGAGATATGAAAAACAAACAGATAGAGAAACAGAGAGACAGATGAAGAGATGGAGAGAGAGATGGAAAGACAGAAAGACAGACAGACAGATTGATAGTTAGATGAAGAGACAGATTGAGAGAAATGGAGAGATGAACAGACAGAAAGATAGAGAGACAGCCAACCAGACAGACAGATAAATCGACAGATGAACAGAGAGATGGAGAGACAGAAAGACAGACAGATGAGCGGACATATAGATATAGGTAAACAGACAGAGACAGAGAGATGAACATACAGACAGACAGACAGACAAAATATCAGACAGACAGACAGACAGACAGACGGATGAAGAGACAGAGAGATAGAGAGACAGCCAAGCAGACAGATAAATAGACAGATGAACAGACAGACATACAGACAGACAGATAGACAGACAGATGGATGAACAGATGGAGAGACAGACAGACAGACAGACAGACAGACGAAGAGACAGAGAGATAGAGAGACAGCCAAGCAGACAGATAAATAAACAGATGAACAGACAGACAGACAGACAGACAGATGGACAGATGGAAATACAGATGACAGAAGCAGAGACAGACAGACGAACCAACAAACAGACTATAGATGAACATACAGACAGACAGATAAACAGATGGAGATACCGACAGACAGATAAAGAGACAGAGGAACAGACAGAGGCAGAGACAGACAGACCAACCAACAGACAGGCAGACAGACAGATGAAGACACAGATGAAAAGGCAGACAGATGAACAGACAGACAGAGAGACATACAGATATAGATGAACAGAGACATGGAGGATCCGACAGACAGACAGATAGAGACAGACAGTCATGCATATAGACAGATAGAAAGACAGATGAACAGAGAGATGGAGAGACAGACAGATAGATAGAGACAGACAGCTAGACAGACAGACAGATAGACACAGACAGACAGCTAGACAGACAGACAGGCCTAGACGACGTGTCACCTGGGCAGGTTGTACAGCGGTGCCATCCTGAAACACGCCACTACAGCTCGCTTACGCTGCTTAGACAACAACTTCTGCCAAACACACTTCTTAGAGCGCAACGGCTGTTCAACCTGAAGAGACACACACACACACACACACGCACGCACACACACACGCACGCACACACATTACTGAACTGATGAACAGTAAATGTTCAATTCATGTAATCAACTACTGCACAGGGCTAATAATTGTGAATGTGCTGAATGTGTATATGTGCGGTGCTGATACCTGCTCCAGATGGAAGACAGCGGCTGAGATCCTCTGGATGCGCTCGATGGTTCTCTCTGGATCTGGAGTTTCCTCCGTCTTCACCATCACGTCTTTATAAAGGTTGAGCTGCCACTGAACTGCTGGATCCTCAGACTGAGGGGACACCAGAGGCTCGGTCAGCACTGATGTGTGTGTGTGTGTGTGTGTGTGTGTGTGTGTGTGCATACATGTGCAATTGTTTAATTGAGTTTGTGTACAGTGTGTACACATACTAAGCAAGTGTGAAAGTGTAAATTAGTCTGTTCAAATAAGTAAGGGAGGATGGATGGATGGATGGATGGTATGGATGGATGGGCGGATGGGTGGATTGGCAGATGAATGGATAGATGGATGGATG
Organism: Danio rerio; assembly: GCF_052040795.2. NCBI lineage: Eukaryota > Metazoa > Chordata > Actinopteri > Cypriniformes > Danionidae > Danio > Danio rerio. The sequence continues at coordinate 882,323 of NC_141037.1, forward strand.
GATTGATGGACGGGCGGATGGGTGGATTGGCAGATGAATGGATGGATGGGGGGATGGATAGATTGATGGACGGGCGGATGGATTGATGGATGAATGGATGGATGGGTGGATGGATGGATGGATGGATGGGCGGATGGGTGGATTGGCAGATGAATGGATGGGTGGATGGATGGATTGATGGACAGGCGGATTGATGAATGGGTGGATGGATTGATGAATGGGTGGATGGATTGATGAACAGAAGGATGGATTAATGGATGAATGGATGGATGGGTGAATGAATGGATGGGTGGATGGATCGATGGATGGATGGGCGGATAGATGAATGGGTGGATAGATTGATAAACAGATGGATGGATTGATGGATGGGCGGAGGGACGAATGAGTGGATGGGTGGATGGATTGATGAACAGATGGATTGATGGATGGACGGGTGGATGGATGGATGGGCGGATGGGTGGATTGGCAGATGAATGGATGGGTGGATGGATGGATTGATGGACGGGCATATGGATGGATGAATAGGTGGATGGATTGATGGATGGATGGATGGGCGGATGGGTGGATTGGCAGATGAATGGATGGGTGGATGGATTGATGAACAGATGGATGGATTGATGGATGGATGGATGGGCGGATGGGTGGATTGGCAGATGAATGGATGGATGGATTGATGGACTGGCGGATGGATGATTGGATGGATGGATTGATGAACAGATGGATGAATTGTGGATGGATGGATGGATGGATGGATGGATGGATGGATGGATGGATGGATGGATGGATGGATGGATGGATGGATGGATGGATGGATGGCCGGATTGGCAGATGAATGGATGGATTGATTGATGGACGGGCGGATGGATGATTGGATGGATGGATTGATGGATGAATGGATGGATGGGTGGATAAATTGATGGGCATATGGATGGATGTATAGGTGGATGGACTGATAGACAGACAGGTGGATTGATAGATGGATAGATTTATGGGCATATGGGTGGGTGGATGGATGGGCTAATGGCTGGCTGGCTGGATGGATAGATGGATGGATTAATGGGAAGATGGATCGATGGGTGGACGGATGGAATGATAGGCGGATGGATGTATGGGTGGATGGATTGATGGATGAATGGATGGGTGGATCGATTGATGGGCATATAAATGGATGGATGAATAGATGAATGAATAAATGGGTGGATGGACTGATGGATGGATTGATGGGTGGAGGGATGGATGAATAGGTTGATGATTTTATGGGTGGATGAAATGATGAACGGATAGATAGATTGATGGTTGGATTGATTGATGGGTGGATTGATTGATGGGTGTGTGGATGAATAGTGGGGTGGATGGATGGATGTATAGCTGGATGGATGGGTGTATTGACTGGCAGGTGGTTGGATGAATGAGCCGATGGATTGATGGGCAGCTGGATTGACTGGATAAAGGTTGAACGGATGGACGGACAGATGGATGGATTGATCGATTGATTGGCAGATGGATGGATGGAAAAATGGGTGGAAGGAACGATGGTATATGAAGAGGTAAATGGATGTATTAGTGGATGGATGGGTGGATGATGGAAAGATTGAAAGAGGGATGGATGGGTGAATAGATGGAAGAATAGGTAGATTGATTGATGGATGGATGGGTGGGTGGGTGTATGAATGTGTATATGGAGGGATGGATGTGCGAAAATCTGGCTGGATGAACAGATTGATGGGTAGATTGATGTAAATGGATGAATATGGGTAAGTAGTGTGTGTGTGTGTGTGTGTGTGTGTGTGTGTGTCTATTTATTAATGCACTGACCTTCTCCTGCAGGTGTAGGTTCTGTCTGATGTGCTCCTTCACCTCCTCATCAGTGTCCTTCTACATAGCAAAGCAAACCATCAAACACACACAAGCACCACACACACACACACACACACACGCACACACATACACACACACACACACACACACACACACACACACACACACACACACACACACACACACACACACACACACACACACACACACACACACACACACACACACACACACACACACACACACACACACACACGCACACAGAGCAGTGACCCCTGACCCCTGTACCAGGCTGTATCGTGTCTTGGCCAGCAGGATGAGCTCCTGGTCTCCAGGTGTGCACATGTTCAGGCCGATGGGCAGCATCTTCTTCAGCGCCGCCACGATCAGAGACGTCTGGATGGAGTAGAAATCACCGCGCCGCTTCTTGTGCTTGCGCTCCTGATCTTGACCTCCAGACTGACAGACAAACACACACACACACGTCAGCAAAGCATAACACACACACACATGTTGGTTTTGGTGGTTTACGAGGACTCTCTATAGGCGTAATGTAAAATTATATTGCCCCTAAACCCAGCACTACCCTTCAACCCAACCCAACAAACAGGTTTGAATGTTAAAAGACCTCGTTAGGAATTACTTTAAACTCTTTTAAATTATAAGGACACAAGCCATGTCCTCATAAACACCATAAGAGAGTAAAACTAGGTCATACTCATGACATGATACACATTTCTGTCCTTGTAAGCCACCAGAACCGGTATACACACACATATACACACACACATTTATCTTGATGAAGGACACACACACACACACACACCAACAACAGCTCAGTTTAATTTGATCCACATGCGCTGCTGACAAACATCACTGGAAAATACAGCAAAAGTCTATTGAGATTATACTACACTGCTTATTTATGACCCTCATGAAACACTACGATCAACTGAGAAATGGAATAAAAACAATTATTATAAATAAAATGTAATTTAAAGAGACAGTACACCGCAAAAGTAAACTTCGTTTAAAGAAATCGTTCACTCATCCTCCACTTTTTCCAAACCTGTCTGAGTTTCTTTCTTCTGTTGAACACAAAATTAAAGATATTTTGAAGAATGCTGGAAACAAGAAGCAACAGACTTAGAGTTCAGAAAAACAAAGAATAACACATGCAGGATTGAAAGCGCCTGAGATTGAGTGAATTTGAATATCCCATTAAATACTTTGTAAAGCAACTAATGTCTCTCCAAACATAAACAGAAAGCAATTATAAAATAGAAGGACTGATAAATGACATAGAGAGACCAGTGATGACAACATCTGACACACAAGAAAAGACCAAACACACACAAGACACCAAAACAACACCAGCTTCAGCCTTCATCATCGTCATCATCATTATCGTCATTATCATGAACACTAAACAAACCTAATGTTAATCTCAGAAATTAGGGGCAGTTGAACAAATAATATACATTAACTAAAGAACCATTAGTTTAGAGCATTGCCAAAGAAATAAATGCATAAATAAAAAAATAAAATAAATAAATAAATAAATGCATAAATAATTAAATGCATAAATAAATAAATGCATAAATAAAAAATAAAATAAATAAATAAATAAATGCATAAATAATTAAATGCATAAATAAATAAATGCATAAATAAGCGTGTGAATTAATAAAATAAATGCATAAATAACTAAATGAATGCATAAATAAATAAATGCATAAAAAATAAATGAAAAAATTAGTAAAAAAATCCATAAACAAATAAATAGGTAAATAAATTTATGAATAAAAAATAAATGCATAAAAAATAAATAAATGCAAGAATAAAAAAATAAATGCATAAATAAATAAATGCATGAATAAATAAAAATGCAAAAAATAAATAATTGCATAAATGAATAAATGCAGTAATAAGTAAATAAATGCATGAATAAATAAATAAATGCATAAATAAATAAATCAATGCATAAATAAATATATAAATGCATAAATAAATAAATGCTTGAATAAATAAATAAATAAATGTATAAAAAATTAATAAATGCATAAATAAATAAATTAATTAATTAATGCATAAATGAATAAATAAATGAATACATGAATTAATGAATAAATAAATGCAAAATAAACAAATTAATGCATAAATGAATAAATCAAGGATAAATAAAAATTGCATAAATGATTAAACAAATAAATAAATAAATAAATAAATGCAAAAATAAATAAATAAATATAAATAAATAAATATATAAATAAATGCACATAATAAAATGTTTGTGTTAAACAAAAGACAGAAACTCAAACATGTTTCTGACTATATGGAGGGAGAGTCAAGTTCATTGCACACTGACAAATTTTGGTCTGAATTTTTTGCATGTAAAAATGTATTTGACCTCACAATGCGTCAATCAGAATTTGTTTTGAGTGAACTATCCCTTTAAAAGGGTCATGAGCTAAAAAACTAAATTCCCTTAACCTTTAGTCATATTAGTGCTTGTAGTGCTCTACAAACCTGCACCCTTTGAGTTTCTCTAACATCGGCTAATATTGCAGACTAAACCACAGCTTCTGGAATGTTCTACTCTATGATGTAATAGAGTGAATAAGCTCCGCCTCCACTGAAGATCGATGCCCACTTCTACTGCACTGCCTGAATAGCTCTGTTAAAATGCAAAACTATCAGCCAATCACAGCAGTGGGCATATACTTTAGAGTCTACAGTTGGCCACGCCCACTCAAACCGAGCATTCTGATGATAAGACTCGCATACAACACAGAAAAGAGCTGCATTATGATGGGTTTACATGATAAAATCTTGACTGCATTACAAAATATACTTCAGGGAACAGCAGTAAATTAAAAGTGCACTACTTCAAGACTTCTATAAGACAACAGTGTCTGGAAATGATCTCAGAGGAGCTAAGAAAACACTCGAAATGCTTCAGAAAGCTTAAAATGCACATAATAAAATGCAACACACACACACACACACACACACACACACACACACACATATAACTGTACTGTACATCTAGAGCATTATGAGTGAAGTCATGCAGATGTGGAAGAGCATCATTCTGGCTGATCCTGACACAGACAGAGACAGACGCCATGGAGGATTCACAGCGCATGCACTCACTGTACCTTAAGGAGGAATGACTGTGAATGAAGGAGAGACAAAACAAGCACTGGAGATTAGAGAAATACACTCGCACAGGAAACACAAGCAGAAAAACACACACACTTTATTACTGAAGCAGACAAAACGCCTTCATATCTGAGAGAATGACCCACACAACACATTCAGCCTGCTGTCAACTCCATTATATACATTACATTATTATAGCTTAGACAAGAGTATTTAACCTCCTGTTCAATCTTAAATGTTTAATGGTTTAACATTCTTAAACATAATAACTCATTTCTAATAACTGATTTCTTTCCTCTTTGCCATGTTTTTGCTAAACCTTAACTAGGATAATTAAGCAAGTCATTGGGCATTAATTTATTTATTTTGCACATCTTATATAATTTTAGTGTGGTCAAACTGCAGTCATTTGGGCTAAATTCTGTTTATAAAAATGTATACACATATCACCTATTGATATGGAGTCAGAACAGTGTGAAACTCATTCATATTTAATATTGTCCCACTAATAATCACCACTGGCTTGCATGGTTCAGAACTTGTGGAGCTGCGCATCGATGCAAACACTGCTCTTCAGTGTTTGGACTCTCAGCAGTGATTATTAAACCACACTGAACTGAGCTCTGAACTGAATTTGTTTCAATTTACTATAATCTTCTATGTGAAGCTGCTTTCACAAAATTTGCATTGCAAAAGCGCTGTACAAATAAAGCTGAATTACACTTAATTTAGTTTTTTACACAAATATGTTTATATCTAGACTTTATATCTGTAAGTTACATACACTTGCTGGCCACTTTATTAGGTACACCTTGCTAGTACCGGGTTGGACCCCTTTTGCCTTCGGATCTGCCTTAATCCTTCATAGATTCAGCAAGCTACTGGAAATATTCCTCAGAAATTTTGCTCCATATTGTCATGATAGCATCACACAGTTGCTGCAGATTTGTCGGCTGCACATCCATGATGCCAATCTCCCGTTCCACCACATCCCAAAGCTGCTCTATTGGATTGAGCTCTGGTGACTGTGGAGGCCATTTGAGTACAGTGAACTCATCGTCATGTTCACCAGTCTGAGATGATTGAGCTTTATGACATGCTGCGTTATCCTGCTGGAAGTAGCCATCAGAAGATGGAGACACTGTGCTCATAAAGGGATGGACATGGTCAGCAGCAATACTCAGGTAGGCTGTGGCGTTGATGCTCAATTGGTACTAATGGACCCAAAGAAAATCTCCCCCACACCATTACACCACCACCACCAGCCTGAACCGCTGATACAAGGCAGGATGATCCATGCTTTCATGTTGTTGAGGCCAAATTGTGAGCCGAGCATCTGAATGTGTCAGCAGAAATGGAGACTCATCAGAGCAGCAACGTTTCTCCAATCTTCTATTGTCCAGTTTTGGTGAGTCTGTGTGAATTGTAGCCTCAGTTTCCTGTTCTTAGCTGACAGGAGCGGCACCCGGTGTGCTCTTCTGCTGCTGTAGCCCATCCGCCTCAAGGTTGGACGTGTTGTGTGTTCAGAGATGCTCTTCTGCAGAGCTCGGTTGTAACGAGTGCTTATTTGAGTTACTGTTGCCTTTCTATCAGCTGGAACCAGTCTGGCCATTCTCCTCTGGCCTCATCAACAAGGCATTTGCGCCCACAGAACTGCCGCTCACTGGATATTTCCTCTTTGTCGGAGCATTCTCTGTAAACACTAGAGAGGGTTGTGCGTGAAAATCCCAGTAGATCAGCAGTTTCTGAAATACTCAGATCAGCCCGACTGGCAGCAACAACCATGCCACGTTCAGAGTCTCTTAAATCCCCTTTCTTCCCCATTCTGATGCTCGCTCTGACCTGCAGCAGGTCGTCTTGACCATGTATACATGCCTAAATGCAGTGAGCTGCTGCCATGTGATTGGCTGATTAGACATATGCGTTAACAAGCAGTTGGACAGGTGTACCTAATAAAGTGGCCGGTGAGTGTATACCCATACGGGTATGAATAATTTCAGGCTAGACTGTACATTCAAGTATAATTATTACTATTTATTTTATTCCTGGAAGGTTAAGGTAAAAATGATTTGGAAGAGGTTATGTTTAGCAGTGAGCTTGATCTACCAATCAAAATGCTCTTAACATAATTATTTAATTCAGTTTGAAACTACTCAAAGCTACATTGACATTATTTCAATGATTGTGTTGAAAATAAGCGCAGTTTTCATAAATGTGGACAGTTTTTAAGCCATCATGAGTTATAAAATATATTATGAAAATTTCCTTTCATCTAAATGTGGTTAATACTAATAATAATAATGCTGAAATAATACAGCAATTTAAATCAATTCAGCACCAAAATACTCTACATCACAGTTTGGTTATAAAACGTAATTCTTCAAAACACAACAAGCACAGTTTCTGAATGTGTTATGCGGGTTAAATAAACTCAGCTGAATTTCTGAGAAATACTTTCCATTTCCTGTGAGAGTAATTGAATGTATTTGGTTATTAATGTGTGACGTAAAGCTATACATCTGCTGTAGATATAGCTTCATATGCATTTGTTCATTATTAATGATCTGACATTTGTTCTCCTGTGAAAACAAACCTAACCGTGATGAAGGAGTGAAGGATATTAGCATGAGCTCAGGGAGTCTGTGTGTGATGTTAGTGATTAGTTTGGGATGTGATGGTAGTTTTCTGTGTGTAATTGTCTGGTAAATTAAACCTTTTTAATTGAAAAACATAATTATTCTTTAAAATATATTTGCATAGCATAAAACTACACAATTCCTCTGCTTCTCTGAACTGATTTATACAGATTGGTTGAAATTATTTACAGTATTGAAGACAAGTACATTATAAGCAACCAAAATTAAACGTATATTTATTAAACAAATCTTTCCGATGAAGAAGTCATTTAATTACAGTAACCCATTACTCTGTAACTCACTATACAGCCAAAACACTTCTGATTTATATCAATGCTGAAAACTGTTGTGCAATAATTTGCTTGTTTATATATATATAAATATAGTATAGTAGTATAGAAAGCTCAAAAGAACAGCATTTATTGAAACAGAAACATTCGGGATATTATAAAAGTCTTAAAAATAATACTATAGTTAATTTATAGTAAATACTGTATGTTATTGATCAATACTACAGTACAATATTTGACTTAATCTGTTGTGGCGATTCTACAGTCGCTATGGTAACACAACAACTATAGTAATTGATCTGTTGTGGTGATTCGACAGTTGCTATGGTAACACAACGACTATAGTAACTGATTTGTTTTGGTAATTCTACAGTTGCTATGGTAACAACACCTATAGTAATCGATCTGTTGTTGTGATTCTACAGTTGCTATGGTAACACAACAACTATAGTAATTGATCTGTTGTGGTGATTCGACAGTTGCTATGGTAACACAACAACTATAGTAATTGATCTGTTGTGGTGATTCGACAGTTGCTATGGTAACACAATGACTATAGTAACTGATTTGTTTTGGTAATTCTACAGTTGCTATGGTAACAACACCTATAGTAATCGATCTGTTGTAGTGATTCTACAGTTGCTATGGTAACACAACAGCTATAGTAATCGATCTGTTGTGGTGATTCTACAGTTGCTATGGTAACACAACAGCTATAGTAATCGATCTGTTGTGGTGATTCTACAGTTGCTATGGTAACAGCACCTATAGTAATCGATCTGTTGTGGTGATTCTACAGTCGCTATGGTAACACAGCAGCTATAGTAATTGATCTGTTGTAGTGATTCTACAGTTACCATAGTAACTTCACCCCTAAAGTATTTATTGCTATTTGCTAATTCTATAGTTTCTATGGTAACATAACCATGGTTATTGATCTGCTGTGGTGATTCCACCGTTGCAATGGTAACTCAACTACTACGGTATATGTTCTGCCGTAGTGATTCTACAGTTGCTATGGTAACACAGCAGCTATAGTACTATAAACAAATGAGCCAATACTGTAGTTTTCTACTAATATAGGGTATTTTACACTGCAATGCACCACAGTATACTGTATTATTAAATATAAACTACTATAGATTTTTTTTTACTTGGACCCTTCACTAAAATACAAAACAAATGCAATAAATAATGTAGAAATATATTATTATTATTGTCTCTTTTGCTCATTTTAAGTGAACAAAAGTGTGGGTTCACATTTACTTATGTTTCTTATGCACAAAGGCTGATTCTCTTTAGTTCTACAAGAGGAATTTGTTTATTTTGATTTAATATTACAGAACTAAACTTTTAGTGTGTGTACCACAGATGTTCAGCAGCAGTGCTGTAAAAGAGTGCTGTTTGACTGTCCGCCCAGCCGCTGCTGAGGCATCATGGGAAATCTCTCGCTCATACCTTCGCCATCTTGGTTTTACTGTCACCGGTGAGAAAGGACAGGTTATTGATCTCGTTCTGGACCACAAAGTTCTGCTCTTCCCTCTTGAAGTTCTGCAAACACACACACAAATGACAGTGTGAGGACTGAATGAAGTCCACGGACGATGGCCTGAGGATGAAGAGGGTCTTACATGTGATTTACACCACAGGATGAAGATCTCTGCCACCATCCGGAAGAGCTCATCAGAGTCCGCATCCGGCTCCTTCAGCCACCGGGACCTGAAACACACACGCGCACACGCACAGATACAGACACACACACACACATATATATATAGATATATAGATGTGCGTGCACACACACACACACACACACACACACACACACACACACACACACACACACACACACACACACACACACACACACACACACACACACACACACACACACACACACACACACACACACACACACACACACACACACACACACACACACTTGTATAGGTAGAGCTCTCTATAGGCAGGGGCACATTAGGCATTAATGCACTTATAGGGGCTCACCCTAGGGAGGGGCCTTCTGACGGCACAAAATATTATTAATACAATAAACAAAAATTCATATAATTAATCTTGTGGTGATTATTCAGTTGCTATGGTAACATGACAACTATAATCATTCACTGCTGTGCTGATTCTACGGTTGCTATGGTAACATGACAACTATAATCATTCACTGCTGTGCTGATTCTACGGTTGCTATGGTAACATGACAACTAAAATAATTTACTCTGTTGTGCTGATTCACAGTTGCTATGGTAACACG
>NC_141037.1:897500-905000 GCF_052040795.2 Danio rerio
TATAAAAACAGTCACAGCTTTTGGTTCATGTGGACTTTAAAACAAAGTTCTTTAGATGTTAGTGCCACTATATTAGTCTTGAGGATATCTATAATCTAATGTGTCCAAAATTCACATTTAGGAGATATAAACCTGGTGTAAACATGTCAAGTTTGCAGTTTGTCTCCTCCGTCTAAATCAGGGGTGTCCAAACTTTTTGGGCCGAGGGCCAGATGCAAAAAAAAAAAAAAAAAGTTGTCCCGGGCCAAATTTTACATACATCACACAGACACGCATATATGTATATATATATATATATATATGTGTGTGTGTGTGTATGTGTGTGTGTGTGTGTGTATTATGGAATTATTTTAATTATTTCAACTGTGTTTCTGACAAATTAAACAGACACATTTCCCGCTGACCTCTGTGAAGAAATATTCTTTCCCCCAACGTGACTGAAATTTCCTCCACTCACTGTTGATTTTCCTTTTTCTTGGTTGTGCTTTCATGGCTCGCCAAAACGTGATTATCAATTATGTTTCCTTCAGTTTGTTCAGTTCGTTTTACTTATTGAAGGCATGTAATAGCGACACCCGGTGGTTATTTATTGAATTACGTTCATTTTTGTATAGCGGGCCAGATTTTATTAATATTTTTAAAAAGCCTCGCGGGCCGCCACAAAACTGATTGCGGGCCGCAGATGGCCTGCGGGCCGTAGTTTGGACACCCCTGGTGTAAATGAATCATACTTCAGTTTCTCATCAAATCTTCTGACCAATCAAATGCTCTCTAGTGTCTGACATGCACCGCCCACTTCTTCTCAGTGGCTTTTAATCTGATGCACTTGCACTCAACCACTCTCATTGGCAGAGCTGTGAGAGAAACAACACGCTATTGGTTGCTTTAAAGAAAAGGGAGGAGTTTGTGCGTGTGTGTGTGTGTGTGTGTGTGTGTGTGTGTGTGTGTGTGTGTAATGCTCCAATTCACAAGGGGCATCAGCCTCAACACTTGCACAGGGCGTGTCTAAAGTTGGGTCTGACGCGATCATCATAACAGCGTCAATCAATGAAACGAGTCCACAGCCTGCTACTGTCTGAGCGTATTTGCATAAAGCAATCTGATTGGCTGACGCTTCTGTTGGCGCTTGAAAAGTTGAGAAATTCCCAACTTCTGGAGCGTACAACACCACTTAAGCAGCGCCGATGGACCCACAATTCAGTTCGACAATGCTTGACGTCCCCCATACAAAGTGACACTCTGTGTGAATGGGCCGTAAGACTTGCATAGCCAGAGCTCAGACTGACGGCTGGAGGTCAGGGAGCTTTGGCGCTTTGAAGGGGCAAGGACCGCCCACTATGTCATATAACTGACAGGTTAAACAACCAATAACATTTCATTTTGTGCTGTACCATGTTTTTGTGTGTAATATTGCATCTTTCATGCACAAATGTTTTTAAAAGTTTACAACAACGATGCATAAATATTATAAATGATCTCTCGGCAAGACAAATGGTGAATCAGCAGGACGCACGTTTAGACGTCGTTCATTCATTCGGTATTTTGGTGACGCATTTCTACATGAAGATCAGGCAGACTGAGATGACATTTAAACAATGCACAAGAGTTAATGAGCATATAAATTACATTATTTTACGCTGTATTGTTCTGTTTTCATGGTAATGCCCTGTATTTGATATTCATCTGCTTTATTTGCAAATAAGAAAATCAATAAAAAGTTAAAATCATAAAAAAAGAGAAAAGAAAAGGTGGAACATTCGAACAATGCACAAGAGTTAACAAACAAAAAAGACACAAAATCCTCAAACAATTGAAGTCAGAGTTATTCGCCCTCCTGTGAATTTCTTTGTCAAATATTTCCTAAATGATGTTTCTCAGATTCAGGAGTTGCTCACAGTTTTTCCTCTAATATTTGTTGTTCTTGCAGTTTTTAATAGTTTTAAACTCATTTTAAGGTCAATAGTATTATCCTCTTCAGCAATATTAGTTTTTTTTTTATCTCCAGAACAAACCCCTGTTATACAATGACTTGCCTAATTACCCTAACTTTACCCTAATTACCCTAACTTTACCCTAATTACCCTAGTGAAGCCTTTACATGCCACTTTAAGCTGAACACTAGTGTCTTGAATAGGGATGTAACGGTATCAGAATTTCACGGTATGATAATACCTCTGTATGAATGGCACAGTACGGTATTAATTGAGTAATTTACAGGAAAAACAAAACTAATGAAAAGACGCGAAAAAAGTGGCAAAAGTGTTTATTTACCTCAGCACTGAACATATCAATGACATACAAATCAGCATCTATCTGTAAGCTTCCAAACAGGAACTTCAATCTTTCAATTTTAATAACAAAAAACTATTAAACCATATAAAAAAATAAAGTTTCAGTTTAGTATTGTTGAAAACTCATCACATTCAACATTTAATCACTCACTCAGTCAGATAGAGTTGGGTTTTATAAGGAAAATGATCATATAACTATAATCTGGTGAAAGCTGGGATCTGGGCATGTCCCCTGCAGCAGAATAAACCCTCTCATTTGGGACTGAGGTTTCTGGGACAGAGAGATATGATTTAGCCAAGGTTGACAGCAGTGGGTAACGCTGTGCATCGTCTTTCCACCACTTGAGAGGACAAGTCATGAGTGAGATAGAGGTCTCTCTGCAGTACAAGTCAACGTCTGCATCAATCTGAACAGTGTGCTGTGTTCTGCAGTCCCCATCACTGTTATTAGTCGTGTTCCCCGACTTATATTCCACCACAGTCTGGCAGCGCCTGCATTCTGTCTTTGTCTTTGTCTGTCACCTTTTCTCCTTTCTCGTATCTTTTTAGAAAGAAACCGAAATGCTTCCACACATCCGATTTAAAACCCGCTTTACGTTCGATCATTTCCAGCTCTTTTTCTTCCCCGCTACTAGCAGCACACTCCATTTCCACATTACTGGATCTGTAGCGACAACAGACCGCAAAGGATGATGGCCACGCCTGGGCTGATGGGAATTGTAGTTCCCGCTTCCTCCCGTTCACTTCATTCGCCTGAGCAAACTTTTCTCTGAAATATAGTTTTATTGAGTCATGCGCCGACGCTAATATTGAAAACAATTACTATTGCGGTATGACGGTATTTACAATATTGCTACATCCCTAGTCTTGAAGAATATCTAGTCTAATATTATTTACTGTCATCATGACAAAGAGAAAATAAATCAGTTATCAGAGATGCGTTATTAAAACTGATATGATGAACAGAAAATGGGGGAAAAATATTCAGGAGGGCGGATAATTCAGACTTCAGCTGTATGTGGAGTTTAACTCACGCAGCAGGTCGGAGCCGAACTGGTGTTCAGTGATGTGCTGGAAGAGTGCGGTCAGGATGGGCAGCAGAGCCACGGTGGTGTAGTTAATATTCTGCGAAACGCCCTTCATCTGACTGCGGGAATGAGTGAATTTGCCCAGCTTCAGGTTCTCCAGTGTCTTCTCCAGATCCTCCGCTGCGTTCTCGAAGAACGTCCTCAGACCCGCTTTCACCAGCTCTGAGCCGGACTTCATCACCGTCCTGGAAAACACCAAACATCACTAATACACCACACTAACACCTGATACTAATAGCTTAGAGGAACGTCTGCGTGAAAGATTCAGCTGCAAGTTTTTATTTCAGCCAATCAGCACTAAGGGGGCGTGTCTACCAATTAAATTGGAGATATAAAAGGGGCCGGGTTTGTTGAGTTATGGGAATGTTTATTTTGGGGCTTTCAAATATCAACAACCAGAAGTTGATGCCAACTTTTATTTCAGCCAAACGGCCGGCTTAGTAATTATAGTGGAGATATAAAAAGGGGCGGGGTCTATGGATTATGTGTGTGTTTGTTTAGTTGCTTTCAAGTATCAACAACCGGAAGCTGCTGCAGACTTTTGTTTCAGCCAATCAGCAGAAAGAGGGTGTGTCTAGTGATTGTAGTAGCAATATAAAAAGAGGCAGTGTCTGTTGAGTTGTGGGTCTGTTTGTTTATATGCTTTCAAATGTCAACAAACTGAAGTTGCAGCAGACTTTTATTTCAGCCAATCAGCAGCAAGGGGGTGTGTCTATTAATTAAACTGGAGATATAAAAAGGGGCGGATCTACGAATTATAGGTGTGTTTGTTTTAGTGCTTTCTAATATCAACAACCGGAAGTTGCTGCAGGCTTTTGTCTCAGTCAATCAGCAGTAAGGGGGTGTGTCTATTAAGTTAGAGTCGCAAAAGGGGCGGGGTCTGCTGAGTTATGGGCATGCTTGTTTTAGTGCTTTCAAATATCACCAACCAGAAGCTGATGCAGACTTTAATTTCAGCTAATCAGCAGTATGGATGTGCGTCTAGTAATTATAGCAAGAAAACAAAAAGGGGCGGGGTCTGCTGAGTTATGGGCGTGTTTATTTGAGTGTTTTCAAAGATCAACAACCAAAAGTTGATGTAGTCTTTTATTTTAGCCAATCAGCAGTAAGGAGGGCGTGTCAAGTAGTCACAGTGGAAATATAAAAAGGGGCGGGGTCTGCTGAGTTATTAGCATGTTTGTTTTGGTGCTTTTAAATATCAACTTGAAGTTTCTGCAGACTTTTATTTCAGCCAATCGGCAGTAAGGGGATGTGTTTACTAATTAAAGTGGAGATAGAAAAAGGGGCGGGGTCTGCTGAGTTATGGGTGACTTCAATTTGGTGCTTTTAAATGTCAACAACAAAAAGTTGCTACAGACTTGCATTTCAGCCAATCAGCAGTAAGGGGTGTGTCTAGTAATTATAGTGGACATACAAAAAAGGGCGGAGTCTGTTGAGTAATGGGTTTGTTTGTTTTTGAGCTTTCAAATATCGACAACCAGAAGTTGTACAGAATATTATTTAGGCCAATCAGCAGTGAGGGGGCGTGTCTAGTAATTATAGCAAGAATATAAAAAGGGGCGGGGTCTGTTGAGTTATGGGGATGCTTGTTTTAGTGCTTTTAGGTTTCACCAACCGGAAGTTGATCTAGCTTTTATTTTAGCCAATCAGCACTAAAGGGGCGTGTCTAGTAATTATAGTGGAGTTATACAATAGGGGCAGGGTCTGTTGAGTTATGGGCGTGTTTGTTTTAGTGCTTTCAAAGATCAACAACCGAAAGTTAATGTAGTCTTTTATTTTAGCCAATCAGCAGTAAGGAGGGTGTGTCAAGTAGTCACACTGGAGATATAAAAAGGGGCGGGGTCTGCCGAGTTATTAGCATGTTTGTTTTGGTGCTTTCAAATATCAACAACTGGAAGTTTCTGCAGACTTTTATTTCAGCCAATCAGCAGTAAGGGGGTGTATCTACTGATTAAACTGGATGTATAAAAAGGGGCGGGGTCTGCTGTGTTATGGCCATGTTTGATTTGGTGCTTTTAAATATTAACAACCAGAACATGCTGCTCACTTTATTTTCAGCCAATCAGCAGTAAGGGGGTGTGAATACTCATTAAAGTGGAGATATAACAAGGGGCAGGGTCTGCTGATTTATGGGCGTGTTCAATTTGGTGCTTTTTAATGTCAACAACAAAAAGTTGCTGCAGACTTTGACTTCAGCCAATTAGCAGTAAGGGGGTGTGTCTAGTTATTATAGTAGAGATATAAAAGGGGCCAATCAGCAGTAAGGGGGTGTGTCTAGTAATTATAGTGAAGATATAAAAAGGGGCGGGGTCTGTTGAGTTATGGGTGTTTGATTTAATGCTTTCAAATATCAACCGGACGTTACTGCCGACTTTTATTTCAGCCTATCAGCAGCCAGGGGGCGTGTCTAGTAGTCACAATGGAGATAAAAAAGGAGCGCGTCAGTTGAGTTATGGTCGTGTTTAGGGCGCAGTTGCTGCAGACTTTTATTTCAGTATGTTGACTAGTGTGTGTGTGTGTGTGTGTGTGTGTGTGTTTGTAATTGTGTGTGTTGTACCTGGTGTCAAGTGTGTGTGCGAGGATGTGCAGACAGCTGACCATGGTGGTGGAGTCACTTCCTGCAAACACACACACAATAATAAACCTCCGAACACACACACACACACACACACACACACACTGCAGTGCTGCAGCAGATCCAGCAAGAGCAGAAAAGAGGGACGGATCTTACCAAACAGAGAGATGCGGTGCCGAACCAGAGCTGCCAGCTTACAGAAAAGACTACAAGAGAAAACACACACACAGACACACACACACACACACACACACACACACACAGGAGGAGAGAAGGGCTGAAACTGGTCTGGAAGGAAGAACACACTGAAGCCTCCCTTCCACTGCACATGACAAGCGACAGACCGGATGTCATTCATTTCCCATGGAGAGGTAGTCCGGGAGCTGCGTGGAGTTCTGATCATCTCCGTATGCGGAAAATTCTGATCTGAATTGAGCTGCGGATCCGTTAAAATATTTGAACTCCTGCGACTAGACCGTATGCGACCTGCCGACCGGATGTGATGTATTCCAGTGTTGTTCAAGCAGGTCCGTGTGCGCTCGAGATGAGAAATAGCAGTTTATTTGGTTATTTTTTGAATCAGAAAAAGTCTATATTAACTAAAACATTTCTGTTCATAAATGTAAGTAATAAAGTAATAAAAATATGTTTGATGTCGTCTCCACATTCCTTCCAATATTCTTAGCGGTCTGAGTTTCTAGCATTCATTCATTCATTCATTCAACCACAGAGAATGGCTTTTGCACTCCTTTATTTCGGACACTGCGAGAACAGCTTCTCTCACATGGTGCACATCAGAACTGAAAATTCTGCCACAAGGGGCCGTATTCTGACAGTCGTGTCCAAATGTCGTGTGCAGTGGAAAGGCGGCTTGAAGCAGAAACAGATGAACCCGACAGCAGAGATCAGACTGTGTGTGAAAGAGTCAGAAAGAGGAGATCTGCTGAGTGTGTGTGTGTGTGTGTGTGTGTGTGTTGCTGGAGCGCTGCTAATTCGAGTTACTATAATAGACTGCACAATAGACCAGAACAAAGCCGGTCTAAAGTCCAGCGCAGAGCGCGTTAGTTGTGCGCCTCACTTACACACTGCTGAATACACACAAGATGTAGAGCAACACGCAAATATCTTTACACATGAAAAATAATTAAAGGATTAAATTATAAAACATATTATTTTCTACATAAATATAAAAACAATACTTTCATGCCTTCCTCATCTTTCAGTTTATTCAAGACAATCTGCTTTCGTATAATGTTATTATTATTAGCAGTATTATTTATTATATCCATATTTATATTTGTTTTATTAAAAACAAGCTTAGATTTGTCCACCTGTCAGGTTTTAGACCATATGGGGCACAGCATGTGTTTTAGGATATAACTCAGGTGTTTGAGCACACTTCATTATTATTGTTCATTTATTCGTTTGCTGGAGATTAGAACTGAATTTAGAAATAGTTTTGAAACAAATCTTTAACAAAGAAAATTCATTATTTATAGGCTAATTGATGTCTGTGCATACAACACGTTTCCCTATCCACGAGAGT
>NC_141037.1:910000-912500 GCF_052040795.2 Danio rerio
GAATAACTGAACAACTATTCTGCCTCATATGTTTCATTGAAAGTTTTATTGATCACTAATATATGATTGACTTGGATTTAAGTTGCTTCGATTTAAAAATAAAAATTGCAAAAATAGCTTAGATGTAGCTAAGCTACTTTTGCCTTGTAGCTTTTAGCTTAGCTTGCTACATTTCCCAAGGGGGTAGCTTTAGTGTAGTTAAGCTACATTAAGTAGAGTAGCTAATAGCTTAGCTCACTACATTTTTCAAGTAGCTTGCCCAACACTGTATATATATATATATAAATTCACAGAAGGGCGAATAATTTTGACTTCAACTGATAATCGTTTTGAATAATCGTGATTAAAATTATGACCAAAATAAGCGTCATCATGATTTTTCCTATTATCGAACAGCCCTAACACACACACACACACACACACACACCTCGACCGCAGAGCTCACTTTTCTTCTTCTTGGCCCAGATGTTGTGATAATTCTCAGCCACGACTTCAACCATCGACTGAAACACACACACACACACAAACACAGAGAGAGCAGTCACAGAGCAGCTAAACACAACCCAAAACTGCTTTACTCATGAAAATGGATCAAATATACCGCCACCTTAGTAAAACAGTCACATGTTTTTAATTTACGTACAATTCAGGCTATTAACAAACCATTAACTACATTTCTAGCACAATAATTACTAATCATCTGCTTATTAATAGTTATTAAGCTGGTAGTTTTAGGGCAGATTAGTGGTGTAGAATAAGATCATACTTTATAAGTGCTCACATCTTAATAGTAGGCAGGTAATACACCAGTGGTTATTAGTGTGAATTGTTACTTAAACTAAAGTGTTGCCCAAAAAGCTGTCTAACGCTTATTAATGTTAACAAATAAGATGCCATTAACTGAAACGTGGCATTAATCAGCATCTGGCAAAACACTGTATGACTGTGTGATCAAATGTTAACTCATCATCATCTAGAAGAATGAGCTCTACAGTATTTACACAATACTTGTATTTGTTTCTGACATGTAATATTTATATTTCAGTGGAAGTTTATTTGTTATTGCTGAATAACTCTGATCATACAGGGACGAGACAGCCCTTTATTACAAGAGTAGGGTCTGGTTCGCATTGTCGACAATAAGTCAGACTTGTTTTCAGGGCATGTTGGGCTCCAGCAGGGCTGTCCTTTGTCACCAGTTCTGTTCATCATTTTTATGGACAGAATTTAAAGCGTAGCCATGGGATTTCATCTCTGTTATTCGCAGATGATGTCCTTCTTCTTCGATCATGGACCTTCAGCATGCACTGGGGCGGTTTGCTGCAGACTGTGACACGGCTGGGATGAGAATCAGCACCTCCAAGTCCGAGGCCATGGTGCTCCACCGGAAAAAGGTGGTTTGCCATGTAAAGGTTGGAGGAAAGTCCTTACCCCAAGTGGAGGAGTTCAAGTATGTCTGGGTTTTGTTCACGAGTGAGGGAAGGATGGAGCGTGAGATTGACAGGCGGATCGGTTCAGCGGCACCAGTAATGGACCGGTCTGTTGTGGTGAAGAAGGAGCTGAGCCGAAAGGCAAAGCTTTCAATTTACCGGTCAATCAACCTTCCTACTCTCACCTATGGTCATGAGCTTTGGGGCATGACAGTAAGGACAAGATCTCAGATACAAGCAGCTAAAATGAGTTTCCTTTGTAGGGTGGCAGGGCGCACCCAAGCTCTGTCACCCGGGAGGAGCTAGGAGTTGAGCCGCTGCTCCTCCACATCCAGAGAAGTCAGCTGAGGTGGCTCAGGCATCTGTTTCTGATGCCTCCTGGACGCCTACCTAGGTAAGTGTTCCAGGTATGTCCCACTGGGAGGAGGCCTTGGGGAATACCCAGGACATGCTGGAGGGACTATAGCCCCTTTCACACAGTGATACTGGTAAATATCCGGAAAATTTCCGGAACGACTTTATCAGTAAGTTCAATAAAGCACTGTTCACACAGGCGAGGACGTTACGGAATTTTTCTGGAAAAGAGCATTCACACATCCACTCCAAAATAGCGGTAAATTCTGACATTATTAACCTAAAATGAGATGTAAACGGCTGCGCTTTTGTTTCTAAACATTTAATTACATTACAAACTCTATGGATGGATCAGTATTGTGAACAACTCTGATGAAAACATATAGAGAAACACTTTCGCATCTCGAGATGTTCATGATATGTGTGTGTGCTGGCGCTCACTCCTTCACGGGCACACGCGACACGTCAAGCAACTGAAGGAAGGAGACAAACAACGGCTTATAATTAAGCATCTGATCGATAATTATTTACACAGTTGGCATAAAGAAGGAACATATAAACGTGATCTGACTAACATCTAGCAGCTAAATGTATCTGGGAAAATATTCAAAGGCTTTTACTCTCATAAACCGCGCGGACGAGAATGTTTCTGAATGTTCTGATTGGCTAAAGTAGACGTCTCACTTCGGCACATTCAAGACATACACGCGCTGTTT
>NC_141037.1:917500-925000 GCF_052040795.2 Danio rerio
CAATTAAATTTAGCTTATTTGTATAGCACTTTTACAATGTAGATTGTGTCAAAGCAGCTTGACATAGATGGTCATAGTAACTGGATTATATATAAGACTATATATATATATATATAAACACATACAAAATACCTGGATAAGCTTTTGTTTTAGCTGTTATATGAGAATAACATCGTTTGGGATGTTGTGACTGACCAATCAGAATCAAGTATTCCACAAAGCTGTTTAAGTAGTAAGCAATAATCAATGATGGGCTGTTGAATTATCAGGAAATGTGGTGAATGGAGCGGCTGTTACTCATCAGGTGGGCATTATTTCCTAATAATTCACCAGAGGTCATTGTTGTGCTTCTCCTCTGGTCTCAATTAGCACTGCTAAATCCACTGTTGAGATGTTGTGTTTGAGGCTTTATTTGCCAGGTGTTTGTCCTCTTCAAGCATGTGCATAACCAGTATCTTCCACATCTCCTCTACAGCCTTCTGTTGTGTTTTAATGTGATTTTTGACTGTTGTAGCAGTGAAATAACTAATAGCCGTGCGTTTATCTGACAATAACTAAACTGAGAGTGACCATTAGCCAATCAGAGTCTAGCATTTGGCTGTGATGAACTGATAATGAGTGTAAGTTCTCACCTTCTCCGCAGCCCATTTCTCATGGGAATGTTCGGCGTATTTGTTAGCGATGTGCTCCAGCTTCTCCGGCAGGCAGATGCTGATGGAGAAACAGGACAGTCAGTTCTCTGAGATACAGGAGAGTGTTTGTAGATTTAAGTGTATGCTTTCCTAAAGCCATCGTTAGATAAGAGCGTAAGCTACATAACAAAACAAGGGTCAGGAAACACGGCAAGGCTAGACAAGAGCATACTTTGTAATGTAACAGACAACAAGCCTCCGCAATGTGTGTGAGAATGTGAGGTGTATACACTCACCAGCCACTTTATTAGGTACACCTTAACAGGACAAGATTGGACCCAGTTTGCCTACAGAACTGCCGTAATCCTTTGAGGTAGAGATTCAACAAGCTACTGGAAATAATCCTCTGAGATTTCCTCATGATAGCATCACACAGTTGCTGCAGATTTGTCGGCTGCACATCCATGATGTGAATCGGTTGTAACGAGTGCTTATCTGAGTTACTGTAGCCTTTACTGCAGCTGGAACCAGTCTGGCCATTCTCCTCTGGCCTCATCAACAAGGCATTTGCGCCCACAGAACTGCCGCTCACTGGATATTTCCTCTTTGTCGGAGCATTCTCTGTAAAGCCTAGAGATGGTTGTGCGGGAAAATCCCAGCAGATCAGCAGTTTCTGAAATACTCAGAGCAGCCCATCTGGCGGCAACAACCATGCCACATTCAGAGTCTCCTAAATCCCCTTTCTTCCCCATTCTGATGCTCGCTCTGAACTGCAGCAGATCGTCTTGACCATGTCTACACGCCGAAATGCAGTGAGCTGCTGCCCTGTGATTGGCTGATTAGAAATCTGCGTTAACAAGCAGTTGGACAGGTGTACCTAATAAAGTGTCCAGTGACTGTATATAGTCCATACAATCAGTCTTCATGAGCTACAGCTGTGTGCTTGCAATCAGGAGTGATCCGGAACTGGCGTGTGTGTGAGGTGTATGATGGGACATGTAGTTCTTTAAAGGGGCATATGTGTAGTCCTCCAGCGATCGTGATTGTGACAATAGTTCAGCGATTCAGGATTTATCAAATCCATCTTTCCAATGAATCGATGCATCATAACGCATTACTTAACTTTAAAAGTAACAAAGTACATTTACATTTAGTCATTTAGCAGACGCTTTCATCCAAAGCGACTTTCAAATATGGACAAGGAAGCAATTTACACAACTATAAGAGCAACAATGAATAAGTGCTATAGGCGAGTTTCAGGTGTGTAAAGTGTAAGAAACAAAACATTAGTAGTGTAATTTTTTTTTTTTTGGGTACAGTTAGTGTGATATTCAGAGAGGCAATTGCAGATTAGGAAGTGAAGTGGAGACTAAATAGTTGAGTTTTTAGTGGTTTCTTGAAGACAGCGAGTGACTGCTGTTCTGATGCAGTTAGGGAGTTCATTCCACCAACTGGGCAGATTGAGCGCGAGAGTTCGCGAAAGTGATTTCTTTACTCTTTGGGATGGAACCACGAGGCGACGTTCATTCACAGAACGCAAGTTTCTGGAGGGCACATACATCTGCAGAAGTGAGTGCAGATAAGAAGCAGCAAAGCCAGAAGTCGCTTTGTAAGCAAACATCAGAGCTTTGAATTTGATGCGAGCAGCAACTGGCAGCCAGTGCAAACGGACTAGCAGTGGAGTGACATGTGCACTTTTAGGTTCATTAAAGACCACTCGTGCTGCTGGGTTCTGGAGCAGTTGAAGAGGTTTGACAGAGTTAGCTGGAAGCCCGGCTAGTAGAGAGTTGCAGTAATCCAGTTTGGAGAGAACAAGAGCTTGAACAAGGAGTTGAGCTGCATGTTCAGATAGGAAGGGTCGGATCTTTCTGATGTTATAGAGTGAGAATCTGCAAGATCGAGCAGTTCTAGAGATGTGGTCAGAGAAGTTTAGTTGGTCATCAATCGTTACTCCAAGGCTTTTCACCATTTTGGATGCAGTAATGGTTGCCCCGTCCATCTGGATTGAAAAGTTATGATGTAGAGTCGGGTTTGCAGAAATTTCAAGCATTTCTGTTTTCGCGAGGTTCAGCTGAAGATGACTTATTGCAACTAGTTACTTTTTTAGGGAGTAACTTAATATTGTAATGTATTACTTGAAAAAGTAACTTTCCCCAACACTGGTTTAGACTACAGATCTCCATCAGCTGCATTATCATGACATTATTTACTTCACGAACGATGCATCATACTATAGTATTTCAGTCGCAAGTTAATCAGTTGTTTGTGAAATGTGGCGTACTTGGATGTGTTTATGGGTCTGGGCTCGAAGTTTCCCTGCGTGTCCACTGAGACCGGTTTCTCCAGCGTGGTGCTGAGCGTGGAGTCGATGTAATCGGGCGGCAGAGCTCCAGCGATGGCACTCAGACACGGCATGGCCATCTTAAACAGATCCTGCTCATACTTCTGCACACACAACACACACATCTACATTTACATTCTGTCCAAAGCAACTCGAAATAGTGCTGAACATTATCTCACTCCTTTAAGAAGTGTTGTGCATACGGCTCCAGATCTCCTCACCTTCTGAGAAAGAGAATCGAATATTCCCCAGAAGATCTTCTTGGTGAGCAGCAGCTCCTCTTCAGACGCCAGACCGTAGCTTCCCCATCCCGACGGCAGGCAGTAATACTTCCAGTTCTGCTCGTAGTGATTGGTCAACAGCTGAGACACACAATCATTCAGTTACACAATCATCCAATCACTGCGTGTCAAACACTGAAACCGCTTCAGCAGAACAACATATCTGCTCCATACCAATATATTTAAATATGCATTAAATGGGCGGAGTCAATCAAATAGAGCATTAAAAGAATGAGAGTGGGCGGAGTCAATCAAATATAGCATTAAGAGAATGGCAGTGGGCGGAGTCAACCAAATATAGAATTAAAAGAATGGGAGTGGGTGGAGTCAATCAAATATATCATTAAAAGAATGGCAGTGGGCGGAGTCAACCAAATATAGAAATAAGAGAATGGTAGTGGGCGGAGTCAATCAAATATAGCATTAAGAGAATGGCAGTGGGCGGGGGTCAATTAAATATAGCATTAAGATAATGGCAGTGGGCGGAGTCAACCAAATATAGAATTAAGAGAATGGCAGTGGGCGGAGTCAATTAAAATATGGAATTAAGAGAATGGAAGTGGGTGGAGTCAATCAAATAAAGCATTACCCGAATAGCAGTGGGCGGAGTCAACCAAATATAGCATAAAGAGAATGGGAGTGGGCGGAGTCAATCAAATATAGCATTAAGCGAATGGAAGTGGGTGGAGTCAATAAAATATAGCATTAAGAGAACTGGAGTGGGCGGAGTCAATTAAATATAACATTTAGAGAATGGTTGTGGGCGGAGTCATTTAATTATAGCATTTACTAAACGGAAGAGGGTGGAGTCATCCAAATATAGCATTTAGAAAATGGTAGTGGCTCAAACTGAAGGGGCGGAATCAAATATAGCTCTTAGAGAATAGAAGTGGGTGGAGTCAATCAAATATAGCACTTACAGATTGGGAGTGGCTTAAGCTGGGAGTGTCTAAAACAAAAGGGGTGGAGTCAACATAAATATTACCCTAATATAGAAAAGATTCAGAATGGGTGGAGTCAAGAGTCAAAAACACTATTATCATAATGGGAGAGGCACAAAGAGTGAATACTGGAGTCAGAGTCCAATACAGCATCATCATAGGAATAGTTTAACCTAAAGGGGCGGAGTCAGAGTAAGATTGGTCATACTAATATGGGAGTGACCAATCAGTGGATTCAGAGTCAAATCCAGTATTATCAGTAAAGGAGTGGTTTATACTAAAGGGGTGGAGTCAAGAGTCTTGACGCAGGTGGAATGAGAGGAGTCAGAGTGACATACAGCATTATTGGAATGGAAGTGGCTCACAGGTCCGTGTGTGTGTTTTTGTGTGCGTGTGTGTGTGTGTGTGTGCTGTTTACCTTAAGAGGCATCTTACAGTATTCAGACAACAGCGGCACATCAAACACTAGTCTCCTCAGAAGATGCTGCAGCATGGAGGGTCTGAGGTACCTGGAGCGCGCACACACAAACACACACACACACACACACACACACACACACACACACACACACACACATTTATATATTTTTATATACATATATATTTGTCAATAACACTCCCATACACACACTGTCACACACACGCACACACACACAAACAAACATTAACCACTTTCACACACACACACACACACACACACACACACACACACACACACACACACACACACAGAGCAGTACACACTTGCAGACGGCCAGTAAGCACTCCTCGATGGCGTCGCGCTGTGCTTTAGTGAGCGAGCAGCCCTTGGACAGCCTGTAGATGGTGTAGAGTGTGTTATCGATGAGTGCGGCGTGATGCTCTGTGCTGCAGAAATGCGGAGCGCAGCGCGTCAGCAGAGGGAGAATAGCCGACCCGATGTATCTGTTCATGGCCAGCGCAGACTCGGTGGTGCGCAGAGCCTCCTGACAAGAAGAACACAACATCATCATGATAAAATAACCACAACAGCAGACATCATCCACACACACACACACACACACACACACACTCACACACACTGCACGCTGATATTTAATGCATTGACTTTTGTCATCTATTGGTATAGTTATGGAGTTTGCATGTTCTCCCCGTGTTGGCGTGGGTTTCCTCCGGGTGCTCAGGTTTCCCTCACAGTCCAAACACATGCGCTATAGGGGAACTGATCAACTAAATTGGTTGTAGTGTATAAGTGTGTGTGAGAATGAGTGTGTATGGGTGTTTTCCAGTACTGGGTTGCAACTGGAAGGGCATCGACTGCGTAAACCATATGCTGGATTCGTTGGAGGTCCACTCTGCTGTGATAAATAAGGTGTGTGTGAGACAGAAAGACTGTGTGTGTGTTTATGTGTGTGTGTGTGTGTGCAGCATGAAGCACTGACCGTGTCCAGTGACGCAGCGGCTCTCAGGTCCGGCAGGAAGCCCACCTCTAGCAGATGCAGGAGGAAACTCTGGTCCTCGATGCCGTACACGCGGTCCAGAAACAGCACCATCGGGGCCTTGTGGTCCGGGCAGAAACTGGCGGCCATGTCCGGTTCAGTGACACTGCCATCTGACACACACACACACACACACACACACACACTTTCGATGAGATCAACAATAAAGTTAAACTGCACAACAGAACTGTGAAAACTAAAGGAAACACACACCATGCAAGATGATGAGAGGATTAAGGACAAATTAGGTGTGTGTGTGTCACCTTTGTTGACCGCAGGCATGTTGAGTGGGATGCTGATGATGCCCACTAGATCCTCCGTGGGCACCAGTGAACGCAGGATGGCACGAATCCTCAGAGCTTCACCTTTACCCTTATTGATCAGCTGAGGGACACATCAATTAGTACATCAATCAATGAATTAATACATCATCACATTAATTAATCCATACATCAATCAATACCTTAATCAATCAATCAATCAATCAATCAATCAATGCATCAATCAACCAATGTATCAAATACATCAATCAATACATCAACCAATCAATGCATAAATCAATGCATCAATAAATACATCAATCAATCAATAAATCAATACATCAATCGAAACATTAATCAATCAATGAATCAATCAAAGCATCAATAAATACATCAATCAATCGATACATGAATCGATATATGAATCAATCAATCAATCAATCAATCAATCAATTAATACATCAATCAATCAATTAATACATCAATCAATGCATCAATCAATCAATACATCAGTCGTTACATTCATTATTCAAACAATCAATACATCCATAAATCAAAGCATCAATCAATCAATTCATTAATCAATACAATAATCAATCAATACATCAACAAACTCACGTGCATCTCGGGAGCGCAGCGGCCCAGCAGATCAATCAGAGCAGAGTAGAAGGAGAGAATAGCGTTTCCCATGTGGACCACTTCCTCTTCCTCCTCACCCTCAGTGGAGCTGCACACAGGGCAGACAGAGAGAGAGAGTGTGTGTGTGTGTGCATCTCTTATATGTCTGAAGCATGCGTGTGTGCATGTGTGTGTGTGTCTTACGCGTCTGAAGCGTGCGCGGCTCCGCTGCTGGGCAGGTCCAGGCTGGGGTTCTCAGAGATCTGTATTGCCTCCTTCATGGCTGCCAGCAGGCCGTTTCCTCCTTCTCTGAGCGCGGGACCAAAACACTCCGGCCTGCGGATTAGCAGCTTCACCACAACACTGGAGTTCTCCTCCACACTCTCACCTGACACACACACACACACGCGCACACGCACACACACACACACTCATTTAATGTAACTTTGTAATGTTATGAATATAACAAAAACCTAAAAATGGAACTTAACATAAAAAACTTAACTCAATTAAATTTAAACAACTTAATTAAATGTAACATTTGAAGAGCTGAAAATTTAACATTCAAAAATCTGATAATGCAACATTCGAAAAGTTGAAATGGAACATTCAAAACGCTGCAAATGTAACATTTGAAAAGTTGGAAATGTAATATTTTAAAAGTTAAAGGTGTAACAATTCAAAAAGTTGTAGATATAACAATTCAAAAAGTTGTAGATGTAACATTTGAAAAGTTGCATATATATTATTCAAAAAGTTGTAGATATAACAATTCGAAAAGTTGTAGATATAACAATTCGAAAAGTTGTAGATATAATATTCCAAAAGTTGTATATGTAATATTTAAAAAAGTTGCATATATATTATTCGAAAAGTTGTAGATGTAACAGTCGAAAAGTTGAAAATGTAACATTCGAAAGTTGCAGCTGCAACATTCGAAAAGTTGTAT
>NC_141037.1:930000-937500 GCF_052040795.2 Danio rerio
TTTTTAGCAGGGTAGGAAACGCGTTGTAGTGTTACTTTACAGATAACAAGACTCTGCAAAGTAAATGAGTGAGTGTGCTGCTTAAATAGTGTGTGCAAACAGTCTCTGACAATCCTCGGGTGGTGCGAGTGTAATCAGTCTAGATGAGGAAGCATGTGTGAGTGTGAGTGCATGTATGGAAATGTAGTGCAGAAATGGCAGATTTGTAGTCCATAAGTTATTGTTAGTGAAATCCAGCGATCTTATGAAATACGATTGCCGGTAATCATGACAAGATGTAAATCAGTGTACAAAATACATAATTGAAAATAGTTTTATCATTATAACGCTCTTTTAAATTACATACATTCAAACAAGGATTCACTGCATATTTATTTATATTTATATTTTAATCAGGCGCGACAAACTACACCTATTACAACTCCAGTGAAACAATAGGATCCTAGGCGGACCCAATTGTCAGGGGGGATTTCTCGATTTCTCATGCCACTGGCCCTGATCACACGTCAGCCACAACAGGAAATAAAAAAAACTGTGTTCATTGCGTTCGTTTTTTTAACGTGTTAAATATTTCAAATTAATCGCATGCGTTAACGCGCTAATTTTGACAGCCCTAATATAAACATGAATATACATATAAGTGTGTGTGTGTATTTATGTGTGCATGTACTTACCCCAGGCCGTGTATCATCAGCAGCTCCTCCTCTGTCCCCATGCGTACGCTGAGCAGCGAGCGGATCTGCCCCAGCGAGGCCAGCAGCAGGATGGTGTCGCTGACCGAGGCTCCGCTGATGCTGTATGTCCTCCTCATGGCGCGCAGCAGCTCCCCGATGCTGTCGTACTGACGCCGCAGCAGGCTGAACATCATGCGCACCAGCTCCGGGTCCTGGATCTGGGTCTCCTGAGCCCACAGAACCATCGTCTGGGAGATCAGCTCCTTCAGATTCGCTGCAAACACACACATACACACACACACACAGATATACACATGTTTATACACATATATACATACACACTCTCATATATATAGATATTTATATATCACACACACACACATATGCACACGCACGCACTCGCGCACACACACACACACACACACACACACACACACACACATACACACACATACACACACACACACACAGATATACACATGTTTATACACATATATACATACACACACTCATATATATAGATATTTATATATCACACACACACACACACATATGCACACACACGCACGCACTCGCGCACACACACACACACACACACACACACAAAATATAATGTAAAAAGCTGATTCCTCCATATCTAATATCCACAATATTCTGCAAGCTCCTCTGAGTGCACAGAGAGACAGAGCGTGAGTGTTTATCTGTCATCACAATAACTCACAATGCTGCTTCTCTTGCTCAAACTCTCACTGTAGTGTTCTGATGTTGAGGTGAAGCACACACACACACACACACACACACACACACACACACACACACACACACACACACACACACACACACACACACAGTGATGCAGCAGTAGTGTGATGGTGTGCTTCTTACATGGAGCCGTGTGCTCTTTCTCAGTGGGTGGACTCTCAGATTTCTGCGGTTGACCTTTAATCTTGTAGATGAGCGCCAGCAGACGGCCTTTAATAGACGTGTCCTGATCCTCCTCATCCTCCTCCACTGGGATTCCTGCAGACACACAGATGAATCAGGTGAACTCACTGAACCAAACCGACTCACTGAACAATTATTACAGAACCAACTCCACTCACTGAAACACACAAACTCACCAACACTCTAAATCGACTCGCTACACTGACTCAACTTACGAAACTGACTCAAATCACTGAACCACTGGACCAATTACCCAAACTGACTCATTAATCCGACGGACTGAACACAATTAAACACAACACTGACCTAACTAACTAAACTAAAACCCAACCCATTAAACTGACTTATTTGAACCAACTTGACTTTCTAAATTGACTCACTGAACAGACATAACTACTGAAATCAATCCACTGAACCAACTTGACTGAACAGACTCACAGAACAGACTTAGTGAGCTGATTCACTAAACTGACTCAGTGAACTTGGCTCAGTGAACTAATTTAAAAACTTAATAAACTGACTTGCTGAACTGAAATAACCACTTAAACCAGGGGTCACCAATCTCGGTCCTGGAGGGTCGGTGTCCCTGCAGGATTTAACTCCAACTTCCCTCAACACACCTGCCTGGGTGTTTCAAGTATACCTAGTAAGACCTTGATTAGCTTGTTCAGGTGTGTTTGATTAGGGTTGGAGCGAAAATCTGCAGGACACCGGCCCTCCAGGAACAAGTTTGGTGACCCCTGACTTAAACCAACTCGCTGAACCAATTTGACTAAACAAATCTACAGAGCAGACTTGGTGAACTGATTCCCTGAACTGACTCAAACCAAACTTACCTAAACACATCACTAAACTGACTAACTAAACTAAAACTCAACTCACTAAACTGACTTATTTGAATTTGATTTAATGAGCTGATTCACTGAACTCATTCACTAAACATGACTCTGTGAACCAACTTGACTTTCTAAACTGACTCACTGAACTAAAATAACTACTGAAATCAACTCACTAAACCAACTTGACAGAACAGACTCAACTCAGTGAACTTGACGCAGTGAACTTCGCTAAGTGAACCAACTTCAAATCTTCCTAAACTGACTCACTGAACTGAAATAACCACTGAATCCAACTCACTGAACCAACTTGACTGAACAGACTCGGTGAGCTGATTCACTTGACTCAATGAACCAATCTGACTTTTTAAACTAGACTCACTGAACTGACTTAACCAGTAAAATCAACTTGCTGAACCAACTTAACTCAATAGACTTGGTGAGCGGATTCCCTAAACAGACTCAACTTACTGAATCAAACTCAATGACACACAACACTAAACTGTAAAAACAACTCACTGAACTTACTTGACAGAACAGACTCACAGAGCAGACTTCAGCTGATTCAATCAACTGACTCACTCAACTTGACTCAGTGAACTAATCTGACTTTCTAAACTAGACTCACTGAACTGACTTAACCAGTGAAACCAACCCACTGAATCAATTCAACTTGAGAGATTAGTGAACTAGTTGACTGAACTGAGTCAACTCACAGAACTGACTTAACTCACTGAATCAAACTGACTCACTGAATGCATCACCACACTGACTAACTTCACTGAACAGACTCACTAAACTTGGCTCAGTGAACCAACTTCTAAACCTCCTAAACTGATTCGCTGAATTTAAATAACCAACTCACTGAACCAACTTGATTGAACAAACTTTAACAGAACAGATTTGGTGAACTGACTCACTAAACTGAATCAAATCAATGAATTAAACTGAATCGTTGAATCAAACTAATTGAAACAACACTAAACTAACTAAACAAACTCAACTTACTAAACTGACTTATTTGAACTGATTTGACTTAATGAGCCGACTCACTGAATTTGACTCTGTGAACCAACTTGACTTTCTAAACTGACTTACACTGAACAGACTTAACTACTGAAATCAACTCACTGAAACAACTTGACTGAACAGACTCACAGAACAGACTTGGTGAGCTGATTCACTGAACCAACTTGACTGAACAGACTCACAGAACAGACTTGGTGAGCTGATTCACTGAACCAACTTGCCTGAACAGACTCACAGAAAAGACTTGGTGAGCCTATTCACTAAACTGACTTCAAAACTTCCTAAACTGACTTGTTGGACCGAAGAAACTGCTGAAACCAACTCACTGAACCAACTTGATAGAACAGACTCACAGAACAGACTTAGTGAGCTGGTTTATTGAACCATCTCACTGAACTGACTCAACTAACTAAATCAAACTGACTCACTAATCTGACTAATTAAACCTATCAACTCACTAAACTGACTTATTTGAAATTATTTGACTTAATAAGCTGATTCACTGAACTAATACACTAAACATGACTCTGTGAACCAACTTGACTTTCTAAACTGACTCACTGAACAGACTTAACTACTGAAATCAACTCACTAAACCAACTTGATAGAACAGACTAATAGAACAGACTTGGTGAGCTGATTGACTCAACTCACTCAGTGAACTTGACTCAGTGAACTTGGCTCAGTGAACTTGCCTCAGTGAACTTGGCTCAGTGAACTTGGCTCAGTGAACCAACTTCAAATCTTCTTCAACTGACTCGCTGAACTGAAATAACCACTGAAACCAAATCATCGAACCAACTTGACTGAATAGACTCACAGAACAGACTCAACTCACTGAATCAAACTCATTGAAACACAACACTAAACTGTGAAATCAACTTGACAGAACAAACTCACAGAACAGACTTGGTGAGCTGATCCACTCGATGCAGTGAACTTGGCTCAGTGAATCAACTTCAAAACCGCCTAAACTGACTTCCTGAACTGAAATATCTACTGAAATCAACTCACTGAACAAACTTGACTGAACAGACTCACAGAACAGACTTGGTGAGCTGATTCACTGAATCGACTCCACGGAACCGACTCTACTAATTGATCTAATGTAATATGGAGTGAGATCAGTAGAGGGCACTGGTTTGATTCACACAGTGTTCGTTCATCAGTTTTAGTTCTGACTGAAGGCTGGATGAGAGATGCTCATACCGCAGTGCAGACGCAGCTCGCTGTGGAAATCGTAGAGCTCCTCCTGAATGTCTTGAGGACACGGACAGTCTTCCCCCATGTGGAAGTTCAGCAGCATGTTGATCTGAAACACAAGCAGAGCAGAAACTGATGCGGAGTCTGGAGAAAGCAGCAGTGTAATGGGAAATGACATCATCAGAAACACTCTGATATGACCACAGTGAGCTCTGACACTCAAACACAGATACTGACACAACTATACGCTATTACTGAGCTCATTTAGCTTTAATACATCACAGGATACAGATTTATAATGATCAAGGTTTAGAAGATGCAGCAGATTTTAAAAAATGATCATATTTATGAAGGTGTGTGTACAATATTTTTAAATACTAAAATATAAATCAGATTTTTATTTACATATAATGTATATACAAAAACATTGCCAATAAATTAAAATATATTTTAATAATATATTAACCAAAATGTATTACTTTATATTAAATTTAGTATCATTCAATTTAATGTTTAAATGAAAATAACTGACACAAAAGTGCATATATAAGTATATATACACTCGCTGGCCACTTTATTAGGTACACCTGTCCAACTGCTCGTTAATGCAAATTTCTTATCAGCCAATCACATGGCAGCAGCTGGGTCAGTTAGCAATTTTGTGTAGAGTTTGCATGTTCTAACCGCATTTTCATGGGTTTCCTCTGGGTGCTCGGTTTCCCCCATGAGTCCAAAGATTTGCTACAGGGCATCCGCTGCATAAAATATGTGCTGGATAAGTTGGCGGTTCATTCCGCTGTAGCGACCCCAGATTAATAAAGGGACTACGCTGAAAAGAAACCATCTCTAGGGTTTACAGAGAATGCTCCGACAAAGAGGAAATATCCAGTGAGCGGCAGTTCTGTGGGCGCAAATGCCTTGTTGATGGTCAGAGGAGAATGGCCAGACTGGTTCCAGCTGATAGAAAGGCAACAGTAACTCAAATAAGCACTCGTTACAACCGAGCTCTGCAGAAGAGCATCTCTGAACACACAACACGGCCAACCTTGAGGCGGATGGGCTACAGCAGCAGAAGAGCACACCGGGTGCCGCTCCTGTCAGCTAAGAACAGGAAACTGAGGCTACAATTCACACAGACTCACCAAAACTGGACAATAGAAGATTGGAGAAACGTTGCTGCTCTGATGAGTCTCCATTTCTGCTGACACATTCAGATGCTCGGCTCACAATTTGGCCTCAACAACATGAAAGCATGGATCATCCTGCCTTGTATCAGCGGTTCAGGCTGGTGGTGGTGGTGTAATGGTGTGGGGGAGATTTTCTTTGGGTCCATTAGTACCAATTGAGCATCAACGCCACAGCCTACCTGAGTATTGCTGCTGACCATGTCCATCCCTTTATGAGCACAGTGTCTCCATCTTCTGATGGCTACTTCCAGCAGGATAACGCAGCATGTCATAAAGCTCAATCATCTCAGACTGGTTTCTTGAACATGACGATGAGTTCACTGTACTCAAATGGCCTCCACAGTCACCAGAGCTCAATCCAATAGAGCAGCTTTGGGATGTGGTGGAGCGGGAGATTGGCATCATGGATGTGCAGCCGACAAATCTGCAGCAACTGTGTGATGCTATCATGACAATATGGAGCAAAATCTCTGAGGAATATTTCCAGTAGCTTGCTGAATCTCTGAAGGATTAAGGCAGATCTGTAGGCAAAAGGTGTCCAACCCGGTACTAGCAAGGTGTACCTAATAAAGTGGCCGGTGAGTGTATAGACATAAATATTTTTCTAAAATAAACATACTGACCAAAAATATCAGTTGCTGATATTTTCTGAAAATAGCAAGATTTTATGAACAAAACCTGGTACTAGTTAGCTGTACCTAATAAAGTGGCCAGTAATATATATATATATATATATGTGTGTGTGTGTGTTTGTGTGTTTACATGTATGCAAGGTGTGTGTGTGTGTG
Organism: Danio rerio; assembly: GCF_052040795.2. Classification (NCBI taxonomy): domain Eukaryota; kingdom Metazoa; phylum Chordata; class Actinopteri; order Cypriniformes; family Danionidae; genus Danio; species Danio rerio. Next base: position 936,663 of record NC_141037.1, read on the forward strand.
TGATGTTGTGTTTCTAAGTATATATGTGCTTAGTGTGTGTGTGTTTTTGTGTATATGCAAGTGTTTGTGTATGTATGTGTTGAGTGAGTGTGTGTGTGTGTGTGTGTGTGTGTGTGTGTGTGTGTGTGTGTGTTGCGCGCTGCACCTGCTCCTGCGGTGGCGAACGGAATTCTTTGGTCTTCTTTGCGGTGACGGCAGCAGACATGTTGAGCGCCAGCATCAGCTCATTATAGCGAAACTTCTGATTAAACTGCAGCTTAGAGACGAAAGTGTCCGAGAAGGAGACGATGGCCTCGATGCGGTGTCGCAGCTCACAGTCACAGAAGTAGTGGAGCAGCTCACACATCTACACACACACACACACACACACACACACACACACACACACACACACGCACACGCACAGGCACCCACGCACGCAGGCACGCACACACAGGCAGGCAGGCAGGCACACACAGGCACACATAACACAACTGTTAGAATTTCCATTCTTTCCACTGTGAGTATACAGTATTGTCACTTACATCTGTATAAGTTAGAAAAATAAATAAATGAAAATGTGTCTAAAGACATTACGAGGTCTGTGTTACGTGGTGTGTGTTTGTGTGTGTGTATCACCTGTCTTTGACTGTACAGTGATTGTGTCTGTGTCTGCTTGTGTGTGTATCACCTATTGTATATGTATCTGACCTGTTGTTTTGACTGTGTGTGCGTGTGTGTGTGTCTATATATGACCTGTCATATTGCCTGTGTGCTTGCATCTATATATGTATGTTTATATGACTTGTCATTTTGCCTGTGTGCGTGCGTCTATATATGCGTGTATATATGATCTGTC
>NC_141037.1:942500-972500 GCF_052040795.2 Danio rerio
TTAGTGCTGGGCTCCACCTACATAACACACGCACGCACGCACACATTTTAAATAACCTTATGGTTCAGTACTCATCACAGTTGTATCACAGCTGCATCACTGCATCAGCTGCATTGATATATTGCTTTATTATGTAGGTCTTTTTAATAATTAGTTCTTTTTTTCCACAAAATAGAATGAGTTTTGATCTGTTGATCTGTTTATCATGACTGCTGAAGCTAATTACTGCTACAAACTCTTTTTATGACTCTATTCAGTAATCCACATACAGTAATGTAGCTCAATAATGTCTATAAGTGCTTGTGTTTAGGATTATGAAATATGCAAGTGTTAGTGAAATAAAGGTGACAGTGATGTGGTCGTGTGTGTGTGTGTGTGTGTGTGTGTGTGTGTGTGTGTGTGTGAGTGTGTGTGAAGAGCTGTTGTGGCTGTACCTGGTATGAAGTGTGTGTTTCTCTGCCATTGAGTGTGAAGGCCAGCAGACCCGTGGCCAGATCAATCAGACATCCGATCTCCAGATCAGCATTACTGCGGCTGGAGGAGTGTGTGGCAGTGCTGACGTCTCCTGCCCACACCATGTAGCAGTTACTCCTCTTCACACTGTCAGAACACACACACACACACACACACACACACACACACACACATATCAGAACATCATCACATGACCCAGCATACCATCAGTCCACATGCATGACCCGGCCGGCACAGTCAGTCGCACACGTGACCCCGGCACAGTCAGTCTCACACGTGACCCCGGTACAGTCAGTCACACGTATGACCCCGGTACAGTCAGTCAAAAGCGTGACCCCGGTACAGTCAGTCACACGCGTGACCGTGGCACAGTCAGTCACACGCGTGACCGCGGCACAGTCAGTCACACGCGTAACCGCGACAGAGTCAGTCACACGCGTGACCCCGGCTCAGTCAGTCTTATGCGTGACCCCGGAACAGTCAGTCACATGCGTGACCCCAGTACAGTCGGTCACTTGCGTGATCGCGGCATAGTCAGTCACACGCATGACCCCGGCACAGTCAGTCAAATGCATGACCCCGGCACAGTCAGTCACAAGCGTGACCGCGGCACAGTCAGTCACATGCGTGACCCCGGTACAGTCAGTCATACGCGTGACCCAGGCACAGTCAGTCATACGCGTGACCCCGGCACAGTCAGTCATACGCGTGACCCCGGCACAGTCAGTCCTACGCGTGACCCCGGCACAGTCAGTCATACGCGTGACCCCGGCACAGTCAGTCACACGCGTGACCGCGGCAGAGTCAGTCATATCCGTGACCCCGGTACAATCAGTCACATGCGTGACCACAGTACAGTCGGTCACACGCGTGATCGCGGCACAGTCAGTCACATGCATGACCCCGGTACAGTCAGTCACACGCATGACCCCGGCACGGTCAGTCACACGCATGACCCCGGTACAGTCAGTCACAAGTGTGACCCCGGCACAGTCAGTCACACGCGTGACCGCGGCACAGTCAGTCACATGCGTGACCCCGGCACAGTCAGTCACACGCATGACCGCGGCACAGTCAGTCACACACGTGACTGCGGCACAGTCAGTCACACGCATTACCCCGGCACAGTCAGTCACATGCGCGACCCCGGTACAGTCAGTTACACGCATGACCCCGGTACAGTCAGTCACATGCGTGACCCCGGTACAATCAGTCACAGGCGTGATCGCGGCACAGTCAGTCACACGCGTGACCCGGCACAGTCAGTCATACACGTGACCCCAGCACAGTCAGTCACACGGGTGACCATGGCAGAGTCAGTCATATGCGTGACCCTGGTACAGTCAGTCACATGCGTGACCCCGGTACAGTCGGTCACATGCGTGATCGCGACACAGTCAGTCACATGCGTGACCCCAGTACAGTCAGTCACACACGTGATCGCGGCACAGTCAGTCACATGTGTGTCCCCGGTACAGTCAGTCACACGCATGACACCGGCACAGTTAGTCACACGCATGACTGCGGCACAGTTAGTCACACGCGTGACTGCGGCACAGTCAGTCACATGCATGACCCCGGTATAGTCAGTCATACGCATGACCCCGGCACAGTCAGTCACACGCGTGACTGTGGCACAGTCAGTAACACGCATGACCCCGGTACAGTCAGTCACATGCGTGACCCCGGTACAGTCGGTCACTCGCATGACCCCGGCACAGTTAGACACACGCATGACTGCGGCACAGTCAGTCACATGCATGACCCCGGTACAATCAGTAACACGCGTGACCCCGGTACAGTCAGTCACATGCGTGACCCCGGTACAATCAGTCACAGGCGTGATCGCGGCACAGTTAGTCACACGCGTGACCCCGGCACAGTCAGTCATACACGTGACCCCGGCACAGTCAGTCACACGGGTGACCGTGGCAGAGTCAGTCATATGCGTGAACCTGGTACAGTCAGTCACATGCGTGACCCCGGTACAGTCGGTCACATGCGTGATCGCGACACAGTCAGTCACATGCGTGACCCCAGTACAGTCAGTCACACACGTGATCGCGGCACAGTCAGTCACATGTGTGTCCCCGGTACAGTCAGTCACACGCATGACACCGGCACAGTTAGTCACACGCATGACTGCGGCACAGTCAGTCACACGCGTGACTGTGGCACAGTCAGTAACACGCATGACCCCGGTACAGTCAGTCACATGCGTGACCCCGGTACAGTCGGTCACTCGCATGACCCCGGCACAGTTAGACACACGCATGACTGCGGCACAGTCAGTCACATGCATGACCCCGGTACAGTCAGTAACACGCGTGACCCCGGCACAGTCAGTCATACGCGTGACCCCGGCACAGTCAGTCACACGCGTGACCGCGGCAGAGTCAGTCATATCCATGACCCCGGTACAATCAGTCACATGCGTGACCACAGTACAGTCGGTCACACGCGTGATCGCGGCACAGTCAGTCACATGCATTACCCCGGTACAGTCAGTCACACGCATGACCCCGGCACAGTCAGTCACACGCATGACCCCGGTACAGTCAGTCACACGCATGACCTCGGCACAGTCAGTCACACGCATGACCCCGGTACGGTCAGTCATACGCATGACCCCGGCACAGTCAGTCACAAGCGTGACCGCGGCACAGCCAGTCACATGCGTGATCGCGACACAGTCAGTCACATCATGACCCCGGTACAGTCAGTCACACGCATGACCCCGGCACAGTCAGTCACACACGTGATCGCGGCACAGTCAGTCACATGCGTGACCCCGGTAGAGTCAGTCACACGCTTGACCCTGGTACAGTCAGTCACAAGTGTGACCGCGGCACAGTCAGTCACATGCGTGACCCCTGTACAGTCAGTTACATGCATGACCCTGGTACAGTCGGTCACATGCGTGACCCAGGTACAGTCGGTCACACGTGTGATCGCGGCACAGTCAGTCACACACGTGACCTCAGTACAGTCAGTCACACGTGTAAGGCTGGTATCAGAAATGATTACTGTAAGGTTAATATCAGAAATGATTACTGTAAGACTGCTTTTGTAAATGATCAAATATTCAGGCCCTAACAGGAACAGACACCTGATAAACATCAAAGAACTCTCACCCACCACCCTCAGTGTGGGAACGAAACCTCTCACGGACACTTATCTACTGACATGCATTTCTTCTTTTCATCTCTGTTTTAAGATATTCAAATGTCAACACATTGAAGGTTCCGGTGGGTCTGGCAAAGAAGGTCTCACTCCTTTAAACGTTAAAATACTCGCCTTAGGACCAGTAATAAAACTGTAAATCAAACATCACAGCCCAAACCCCCTTCTACCCAAAACAAAGGAACAACCAAATGCTAATATCACGAGAACCCCGGCCAAGACCTCTTCCCACTAAAACAAAAGAACACGAAACTTCTATATCAATAGAGTGATGTTGAAATGGTAAATATCAAAGGAACACCCTGAGGTGCAAAAATGGGTATTTAAGAGAAGGTGGCAGAAAAGTCAGGGTATCTGTATGCAGATATCCCGCACAACTTCTGTGTGTAGTTTTCATCTCCAGGTAAACATTTCTAAAACCTCTTTTCATTATGTTTACAGAATTGATTTGATTAATTTGATGACATTTTTAGTGTTTAGATTAGACTATATTTTGTCTGTTGTTTGAATTGGATTTGAATGATTACCTTTGTTTACCTGTTTAATAAATTGTTATGTTTGAACATATTTTGCTCACTCTGTAATTATTAATTCAAGTAGATTACGCTGTATCCTTGTTTCCGCACGTCTTGCGTCAGGTCAGTAGACGGACTAAAATCCAATTGAGATGGAGCATTGGCACACTAATTGTGTTTTAGCGATCCGGCTGACTCTTAATATTGATTCATGTGTACTTAGGTGGAAAGGGCGATAACTTCCGTCTAGGTCAACAAGGTGTTGCACGACTAACCTAGATTGGGTACCCAACCTTTGTTTGAAGGTAATATTATTCTAAATTAAGTTCATATGGGAAACCATGGGCTTGGTGAAAACCAAAGTTACTATAGAGTCCAGTAGTCGGGTACATTTATATTAATGCCCTAACCTCTAATTAGAAATGATGATTGTCTTAACTCAAAGGTGTACATCTAAGCGGGACTAACTAAAGTATTTTAGAACGAGCGCGCTGGTAGCGGCCATCTAAAGTATTAGTCAATTTACCTCTGTTTAATATTCAAGACTGACCGGAGTGTGACCGTGAGGGACGCCTTCGGCCGAGGCGATTTCTCTGAGCGACATGAGCACCCGAATGAACGGATGTAATAGTTACTAGTGAAGACAAACGGTTCAAACATTTATCCAAATTCCGTCTAAATTAACAAATTATAAATCATCATTATTATTATTAACTATTATAAATAATATATATAACATGGAGTCAGATAAAATTATGAGATAATACATAAGAGGTGTATTTTACTTTATTGTAATGTCTGCTGTTTATGAAAAGATAGTGACGCGCAAAGACCCTTCTGCCGTGCCATTGGCTGCCGCCGTTGGACCAGTGGGCCGGATCTTACACACGCGTGACCCGGTACAGTCAGTCATACGCGTGACCACGGCAAAGTCAGTCACACGCGTGACCCGGTACAGTCAGTCATACGCTTGACCACGGCACAGTCAGTCACACGTGTGACCCCGGCACAGTCAGTCACACGCGTGACCGCGGCACAGTCAGTCACATGCGTGACCCCGGTACAGTCAGTCACACGCATCACCCCGGCACAGTCAGTCACACGCGTGACCCCGGTACAGTCGGTCACACGCGTGATCGCGGCACTGTCAGTCACACACGTGACCTCAGTACAGTCAGTCACATGCATGACCCCGGTACAGTCGGTCACACGTGTGAACGCGGCACAGTCAGTCACATGCGTGACCCTGGTACAGTCGGTCACATGCGTGACCCAGGTAGAGTCGGTCACACGCGTGATCGCGGCACAGTCAGTCACACACGTGACCTCAGTACAGTCAGTCACACGCGTGACCCGGTACAGTCAGTCATACGCATGACCACGGCACAGTCAGTCACACGCATGACCCGGTACAGTCAGTCATACGCTTGACCACGGCACAGTCAGTCACACGTGTGACCCCAGCACAGTCAGTCACACGCGTGACCGCGGCACAGTCAGTCACACGCGTGACCGCGGCACAGTCAGTCACATGCATGACCCCGGTACAGTCAGTCACACGCATCACCCCGGCACAGTCAGTCACACGCATGACCCCGGCACAGTCAGTCACACGCATGACCCCGGCACAGTCAGTCACACGCATTACCCCGGCACAGTTAGTCACATGCGTGACCCCGGTACAGTCAGTTACACGCATGACCCCGGTACAGTCAGTCACATGTGTGACCCTGTACAATCAGTCACATGCGTGACCCCGGTACAGTCAGTCACAGGCGTGATCCCGGCACAGTCAGTCACACGCGTGACCCGGCACAGTCAGTCATACGCGTGACCCCGGCACAGTCAGTCCTTTGCGTGACCCCGGCACAGTCAGTCATACGCGTGACCCCAGCACAGTCAGTCACACGCGTGACCGCGGCAGAGTCAGTCATATCCGTGACCCCGGTACAATCAGTCACATGCGTGACCACAGTACAGTCGGTCACATGCATGACCCCGGTACAGTCAGTCATACGCATGACCCCGTCACAGTCAGTCACACGCATGACCCCGGTACGGTCAGTCATACGCATGACCCCGGCACAGTCAGTCACAAGCGTGACCGCGGCACAGTCAGTCACATGCGTGACCCCGGTACAGTCAGTCACACGCATGACCCCGGCACAGTCAGTCACACACGTGATCGCGGCACAGTCAGTCACATGCGTGACCCCGGTACAGTCAGTCACACGCTTGACCCTGGTACAGTCAGTCACAAGCATGACCGCGGCACAGTCAGTCACATGCGTGACCCCGGTACAGTCAGTTACATGCATGACCCTGGTAAAGTCGGTCACATGCGTGACCCAGGTACAGTCGGTCACACGTGTGATCGCGGCACAGTCAGTCACACACGTGACCTCAGTACAGTCAGTCACACGCGTGACCCGGTACAGTCAGTCATACGCGTGACCACGGCAAAGTCAGTCACACGCTTGACCCGGTACAGTCAGTCATACGCTTGACCACGGCACAGTCAGTCACACATGTGACCCCGGCACAGTCAGTCACACGCGTGACCGCGGCACAGTCAGTCACATGCGTGACCCCGGTACAGTCAGTCACACGCATCACCCCGGCACAGTCAGTCACACGCATGACCGCGGCACAGTCAGTCACACACGTGACTGCGGCACAGTCAGTCACACGCATCACCCCGGCACAGTCAGTCACACGCATGACCGCGGCACAGTCAGTCACACACGTGACTGCGGCACAGTCAGTCACACGCATTACCCCGGCACAGTCAGTCACATGCGTGACCCCGGTACAGTCAGTTACACGCATGACCCCGGTACAGTCAGTCACATGCGTGACCCCGGTACAATCAGTCACAGGCGTGATCGCGGCACAGTCAGTCACACGCATGACCCGGCACAGTCAGTCATACACGTGACCCCGGCACAGTCAGTCACACGGGTGACCGTGGCAGAGTCAGTCATATGCGTGACCCTGGTACAGTCAGTCACATGCGTGACCCCGGTACAGTCGGTCACACGCGTGATCGCGGCACAGTCAGTCACATGCGTGACCCCAGTACAGTCAGTCACATGCGTGACCCCGGTACAGTCAGTCATACGCATGACCCCGGCACAGTCAGTCACAAGCATGACAGCAGCACAGTCAGTCACATGCGTGACCCCGGTACAGTCAGTCACACGCATGACCCCGGCACAGTCAGTCTCACACGTGATCGCGGCACAGTCAGTCACATGCGTGACCCCGGTACAGTCAGTCACACGCTTGACCCTGGTACAGTCAGTCACAAGCATGACCGCGGCACAGTCAGTCACATGCGTGACCCCAGTACAGTCAGTCACATGCGTGACCCCGGTACAGTCAGTCATACGCATGACCCCGGCACAGTCAGTCACAAGCGTGACCGCGGCACAGTCAGTCACATGCGTGACCCCGGTACAGTCAGTCACACGCATGACCCCGGCACAGTCAGTCACACACGTGATCGCGGCACAGTCAGTCACATGCGTGACCCCGGTACAGTCAGTCACACGCTTGAGCCTGGTACAGTCAGTCACAAGCATGACCGCGGCACAGTCAGTCACATGCGTGACCCCGGTACAGTCAGTTACATGCATGACCCTGGTAAAGTCGGTCACATGCGTGACCCAGGTACAGTCGGTCACACGTGTGATCGCGGCACAGTCAGTCACACACGTGACCTCAGTACAGTCAGTCACACGCGTGACCCGGTATAGTCAGTCATACGTGTGACCACGGCAAAGTCAGTCACACGCTTGACCCGGTACAGTCAGTCATACGCTTGACCACGGCACAGTCAGTCACACGTGTGACCCCGGCACAGTCAGTCACACGCGTGACCGCGGCACAGTCAGTCACATGCGTGACCCCGGTACAGTCAGTCACACGCATCACCCCGGCACAGTCAGTCACACGCATGACCGCGGCACAGTCAGTCACACACGTGACTGCGGCACAGTCAGTCACACGCATCACCCCGGCACAGTCAGTCACACGCATGACCGCGGCACAGTCAGTCACACACGTGACTGCTGCACAGTCAGTCACACGCATTACCCCGGCACAGTCAGTCACATGCGTGACCCCGGTACAGTCAGTTACACGCATGACCCCGGTACAGTCAGTCACATGCGTGACCCCGGTACAATCAGTCACAGGCGTGATCGCGGCACAGTCAGTCACACGCATGACCCGGCACAGTCAGTCATACACGTGAACCCGGCACAGTCAGTCACACGGGTGACCGTGGCAGAGTCAGTCATATGCGTGACCCTGGTACAGTCAGTCATATGCGTGACCCCGGTACAGTCGGTCACACGCGTGATCGCGGCACAGTCAGTCACATGCGTGACCCCAGTACAGTCAGTCACATGCGTGACCCCGGTACAGTCGGCCACACACGTGATCGCGGCACAGTCAGTCACATGTGTGTCCCCGGTACAGTCAGTCACACGCATGAAACCGGCACAGTTAGTCACACGCATGACTGCGGCACAGTCAGTCACACGCGTGACTGCGGCACAGTCAGTCACATGCATGACCCCGGTATAGTCAGTCATACGCATGACCCCGGCACAGTCAGTCACACGCGTGACTGTGGCACAGTCAGTAACACGCATGACCCCGGTACAGTCAGTCATATGCGTGACCCCGGTACAGTCGGTCACTCACATGACCCCGGCACAGTTAGACACACGCATGACTGCGGCACAGTCAGTCACATGCATGACCCCGGTACAGTCAGTAACACGCATGACCCCGGTACAGTCAGTCACATGCGTGACCCCGGTACAGTCGGTCACATGCGTGACCTCAGTACAGTCAGTCACATGCGTGACCCCGGTACAGTCGGTCACACGTGTGACCGCGGCACAGTCAGTCACATGCGTGACCCTGGTACAGTCATTTACATGCATGACCCTGGTACAGTCGGTCACATGCGTGACCCAGGTACAGTCGGTCACACGCGTGATCCCGGTACAGTCAGTCATACGCTTGACCACGGCACAGTCAGTCACACGTGTGACCCCGGCACAGTCAGTCACACGCGTGACCGTGGCACAGTCAGTCACATGCGTGACCCCGGTACAGTCAGTCACACGCATCACCCCGGCACAGTCAGTCACACGCATGACCCCGGCACAGTCAGTCACATGCGTGACCCCGGTACCGTCAGTTACACGCATGACCCCGGTACAGTCAGTCACATGTGTGACCCTGTACAGTCAGTCACACGCGTGACCCGGCACAGTCAGTCATACACGTGACCCCGGCACAGTCAGTCACACGGGTGACCGTGGCAGAGTCAGTCATATGCGTGACCCTGGTACAGTCAGTCACATGCGTGACGCCGGTACAGTTGGTCACACGCGTGATCGCGGCACAGTCAGTCACATGCGTGACCCCAGTACAGTCAGTCACATGCGTGACCCCGGTACAGTCGGCCACACACGTGATCGCGGCACAGTCAGTCACATGTGTGTCCCCGGTACAGTCAGTCACACGCATGACACTGGCACAGTTAGTCACACGCATGACTGCGGCACAGTCAGTCACACGCGTGACTGCGGCACAGTCAGTCACATGCATGACCCCGGTACAGTCAGTCATACGCATGACCCCGGTATAGTCAGTCACACGCATGACACCGGCACAGTTAGTCACACGCATGACTGCGGCACAGTCAGTCACACGTGTGACTGCGGCACAGTCAGTCACATGCATGACCCCGGTATAGTCAGTCATACGCATGACCCCGGCACAGTCAGTCACACGCGTGACTGTGGCACAGTCAGTAACACGCATGACCCCGGTACAGTCAGTCACATGCGTGACCCCGGTACAGTCGGTCACACGTGTGACCGCGGCACAGTCAGTCACATGCGTGACCCCGGTACAGTCAGTTACATGCATGACCCTGGTACAGTCGGTCACATGCGTGATCGCGGCACAGTCAGTCACATGCGTGACCCCAGTACAGTCAGTCACATGCGTGACCCCGGTACAGTCGGCCACACACGTGATCGCGGCACAGTCAGTCACATGTCTGTCCCCGGTACAGTCAGTCACACGCATGACACCGGCACAGTTAGTCACACGCATGACTGCGGCACAGTCAGTCACATGCATGACCCCGGTACAGTCAGTCATACGCATGACCCCGGCACAGTCAGTCACACGCGTGACTGCGACACAGTCAGTCACATGCATGACCCCGGTATAGTCAGTCATACACATGACCCTGGCACAGTCAGTCACACGCGTGACTGTGGCACAGTCAGTAACACGCATGACCCCGGTACAGTCAGTCACACGCGTGACTGTGGCACAGTCAGTAACACGCATGACCCCGGTACAGTCAGTCACATGCGTGACTGTGGCACAGTCAGTCACACGCATGAAACCGGCACAGTTAGTCACACGCATGACTGCGGCACAGTCAGTCACACGCGTGACTGCGGCACAGTCAGTCACATGCATGACCCCGGTATAGTCAGTCATACGCATGACCCCGGCACAGTCAGTCACACGCGTGACTGTGGCACAGTCAGTAACACGCATGACCCCGGTACAGTCAGTCATATGCGTGACCCCGGTACAGTCGGTCACTCACATGACCCCGGCACAGTTAGACACACGCATGACTGCGGCACAGTCAGTCACATGCATGACCCCGGTACAGTCAGTAACACGCATGACCCCGGTACAGTCAGTCACATGCGTGACCCCGGTACAGTCGGTCACATGCGTGACCTCAGTACAGTCAGTCACATGCGTGACCCCGGTACAGTCGGTCACACGTGTGACCGCGGCACAGTCAGTCACATGCGTGACCCTGGTACAGTCATTTACATGCATGACCCTGGTACAGTCGGTCACATGCGTGACCCAGGTACAGTCGGTCACACGCGTGATCCCGGTACAGTCAGTCATACGCTTGACCACGGCACAGTCAGTCACACGTGTGACCCCGGCACAGTCAGTCACACGCGTGACCGTGGCACAGTCAGTCACATGCGTGACCCCGGTACAGTCAGTCACACGCATCACCCCGGCACAGTCAGTCACACGCATGGCCCCGGCACAGTCAGTCACACACGTGACTGCGGCACAATCAGTCACACGCATTACCCCGGCACAGTCAGTCACATGCGTGACCCCGGTACCGTCAGTTACACGCATGACCCCGGTACAGTCAGTCACATGTGTGACCCTGTACAGTCAGTCACATGCGTGACCCCGGTACAGTCAGTCACAGGCGTGATCGCGGCACAGTCAGTCACACGCGTGACCCCGGCACAGTCAGTCACACGGGTGACCGTGGCAGAGTCAGTCATATGCGTGACCCTGGTACAGTCAGTCACATGCGTGACGCCGGTACAGTTGGTCACACGCGTGATCGCGGCACAGTCAGTCACATGCGTGACCCCAGTACAGTCAGTCACATGCGTGACCCCGGTACAGTCGGCCACACGCGTGATCGCGGCACAGTCAGTCACATGTGTGTCCCCGGTACAGTCAGTCACACGCATGACACTGGCACAGTTAGTCACACGCATGACTGCGGCACAGTCAGTCACATGCATGACCCCGGTACAGTCAGTCATACGCATGACCCCGGTATAGTCAGTCACACGCATGACACCGGCACAGTTAGTCACACGCATGACTGCGGCACAGTCAGTCACACGTGTGACTGCGGCACAGTCAGTCACATGCATGACCCCGGTATAGTCAGTCATACGCATGACCCCGGCACAGTCAGTCACACGCGTGACTGTGGCACAGTCAGTAACACGCATGACCCCGGTACAGTCAGTCACATGCGTGACCCCGGTACAGTCGGTCACACGTGTGACCGCGGCACAGTCAGTCACATGCGTGACCCCGGTACAGTCAGTTACATGCATGACCCTGGTACAGTCGGTCACATGCGTGACCCAGGTACAGTCGGTCACACGCGTGATCGCGGCACAGTCAGTCACATGTGTGTCCCCGGTACAGTCAGTCACACGCATGACACTGGCACAGTTAGTCACACGCATGACTGCGGCACAGTCAGTCACACGCGTGACTGCGGCACAGTCAGTCACATGCATGACCCCGGTACAGTCAGTCATACGCATGACCCCGGTATAGTCAGTCACACGCATGACACCGGCACAGTTAGTCACACGCATGACTGCGGCACAGTCAGTCACACGCGTGACTGCGGCACAGTCAGTCACATGCATGACCCCGGTATAGTCAGTCATACGCATGACCCCGGCACAGTCAGTCACACGCGTGACTGTGGCAAAGTCAGTAACACGCATGACCCCGGTACAGTCAGTCACATGCGTGACCCTGGTACAGTCGGTCACTCGCATGACCCCGGCACAGTTAGACACACGCATGACTGCGGCACAGTCAGTTACATGCATGACCCTGGTACAGTCAGTAACACGCATGACCCCGGTACAGTCAGTCACATGCGTGACCCCGGTACAGTCGGTCACACGTGTGACCGCGGCACAGTCAGTCACATGCGTGACCCCGGTACAGTCAGTTACATGCATGACCCTGGTACAGTCGGTCACATGCGTGACCCAGGTACAGTCGGTCACACGCGTGATCGCGGCACAGTCAGTCACATGCGTGACCCCAGTACAGTCAGTCACATGCGTGACCCCGGTACAGTCGGCCACACACGTGATCGCGGCACAGTCAGTCACATGTCTGTCCCCGGTACAGTCAGTCACACGCATGACACCGGCACAGTTAGTCACACGCATGACTGCGGCACAGTCAGTCACATGCATGACCCCGGTACAGTCAGTCATACGCATGACCCCGGCACAGTCAGTCACACGCGTGACTGCGACACAGTCAGTCACATGCATGACCCCGGTATAGTCAGTCATACGCATGACCCTGGCACAGTCAGTCACACGCGTGACTGTGGCACAGTCAGTAACACGCATGACCCCGGTACAGTCAGTCACATGCGTGACCCCGGTACAGTCGGTCACACGCATGACCCTGGCACAGTTAGACACACGCATGACTGCGGCACAGTCAGTCACATGCATGACCCCGGTACAGTCAGTAACACGCATGACCCCAGTACAGTCATTCACATGCGTGACCCCGGTACAGTCGGTCACACGCGTGATCGCGGCACAGTCAGTCACATGCGTGACCCCGGTACAGTCAGTTACACGTGTGATCGCGGTACTGTCACTCACACGCGTGATCGCGGCACAGTCAGTAACATGCGTGACCCCGCTACAGTCAGTCACCCACTCACATTCATATGCTTGACACATATACATTATCACATGACCCTGCACATGTATGATCCATTACACAATCACATGACCCAGCACAAACACATGTATGAGCACTCTGGCTGTCTCACCTCTCATGCACGCGGCCCCGCTCATCCCCCAGGGTGACGGTCACCATGCGACTCTTGCTCAGGCTGAAGTTGTTGCTATAATAATGGTAGTCAGGAGTGACCCAGCCGACCCACACACCGGATGGGTCCTGACCCGCAAAGACCCGCACCGAGTGATAGTACTGCAGGACACACACATGGGGAAGGTTATTTAATGGTGACACACACATACACACACACTCTCACTTAAACCTGGTCAATACACAGAGTGATGAACATAAATCAAACAGAGACTTACAGCAACACCAACAACAATGGAAATAACCAATCAGCAGCATGAGCTCACGACAGAAATATAACTACAACAGAGAAACTGCAGGAGCACAGTATAAACACATCATAATATATACTGTCACGTATTTTCTTTAAATAATTAAATAATAATATAAAAATAATATAAATATGTTAAGTAGTGAGGTTTTTGCTTTGTTTTTGTGTGTGTACTGCGTGTGGTTCTCTTCTCTCCGCCTCTGTCTCCAAATAGGTTGCATCATGCGGTGAATCAGGTGCCAGCCAGCACGTGGAGTCCGGCTTGTTTGTAGAGACAATTTAAACCGGACTGGAACGTCGTTCGAAGAGTCTCCTCTCTCCCGGCTTTTGTTGATTGTTTTGTAGAGTAGAAACTGTGTTGTATTTTTACTCGGCTTAGTTGTTAAAAGGGATTGCCTTGAGTGTTGACTTTGAGATATACGGAGACGCGTGTGCTGAGGAGGGTGCCTCTTTGTTTTATTAGGGAGGTTAGCGAAAGCTATTTTATTTGTTGAATTTCATGTGCAGGTAAGAGGGTTAAAAACTTAGTTAGCTGTTGAGTTTTGTTTGTTATTTTGGCATTTACCTCCGCAAGCTTTTTATTGTCTCCTTTATGAAAATTTAAACGTCAAATAAATTTGACTTTACGTTATTTGCTTGGTCATTCGTTTTTGTTGTTGTCTTTACTTTTAAACGGGAGATGAGACTCCGGGCTCCTCATTAATTTAGAGGAGTTCTAATTATTTTAATTTAATATTTTTTATTGTTACGGGTCTAGCTTGCTGTGTGGAGCCAAGCAAGGTTGGAATTCGTAACAATACTATAAGAATAAATGAAGTCTATAGAAACATTCAAAGCATGCTCTGCTAGTGTAGACTGTCCACTAGACCATAATAAACGGCTTCTATTTCTTTTAGTTTATTTGACAGATATGATATTTCTATAGAGTCGCTACTGAAGCTATTGATTCATTAGTTAAAATATAAATAAACTTAATGTTGTGCCTGATTACATATTTAATATTACCATTTAACTGGAGGAATTTTGAATGTGTGTGTGTGTGTGTGTGTGTGTGTGTGTGTGTGTGTGTGTGTGTGTGTGTGTGTTCATGAGAGCATTTGTTTGTATTGTATGGGTATTGTATGTGTGTATATGTGTGCAAGGGTGTGTGTGAGTGTGAATGTGTATTGTATGTGTGTATATGTGTGCAAGGGTGTGTGTGAGTGTGAATGTGTATTGTATGTGTGTATATGTGTGCAAGGGTGTGTGAATGTGTGAGAGAATGTTTGGAAAAGTGTGTCCTAGTTAGTGTGTGCACATGAGAGTTTTTTGTGTGCGTTTTTGCGAGTGTGAGTTAGTGAGAGTAAGTGTGTATACATTTGCAAGGGTGTGTGAGTGAGTGTGTGTGCGCGCGTGTTGAACGTACAGTAGTGATGTTACTGTAGTCTGTTCTTCTGCCTTCATCAGAGTGTTTGGTGGACTTCACTGGATACCTTCAGAAACAAGCACAAGTTAAACACACACACACACACTGACAAATACATGCACACACACACACACACACACTGTATCTGGCTGTCTGACCTGTGTTTGAGTCTGAGCGTGTCCTCATCCTGCAGGCCGTTGAGGTGAGCGTGTGCGTGTGTGTGAGTGTGTGTGTTCGCGCTGCTCTTGAAGCAGGAGTGGAACTCCACCGGCATGCTGAGTCTGCAGAACACCATGTCTGCGTTACTGTTCTGCGTCCCGAACGTCTTGTGGCTGACCTTCAGACACGGCGGACTGTCCACCGTCCCGTCAATCCGGGTCACCTGAGAACACACACACACAATACAGGACTAGCATCATCAGGTGTGTGTGCGCCAGTGTGAGTGTGTGTTCATGCTTCTGTCAGTCTATGTCGCTCCTGTCTCTGTTCATCATCACCTCCACATCTATAATCCTCTTAGTCTATGCTGACATCATCTTCAGCAGCTCAAACACTCTAATGGACAGACGGCTGCTTCTCACTCAGGCCTGTTATTTATGCTAATGAGATGGGCACTAGTGGGCGGGGCTTTCCCCCTCTGATGACACGTACAAAGTGAGAATGTCAATCACAGTGTTTCTGCAGAGTCTTAAAGTGTGTGTGTGTGTGTGCTCACCGCGATGTGCCGGTGGTCTCGGGGCACGTTGCAGAATGTGGGCAGGCGTTTGCTGAACCACATGGTCACCTCTCGGTTCATGTTGACGGCGAAGGGTTTGAAGCCCTCCTGCAGGCCACACATGGTGTAGAACTTAAAGGTGCTGGCGTCTTTACCCAGATTCATGCGGCCCACCTGAGACAGACCCAAACTGCAGACCGGGATGAAGCCTGCAGGACACAGCAGCAGTGGTGTAAAGTAATGAATGAACAATACTCAGTCATTTGTTTAGTTTCTTTCAGGTCAGACTACTTGAGAAATTGTTTCCCACTTCATTAACCGTCCTCCTGAATGCCCTCTTGTGCATTTTCCCGGTCCAGAAACATTTATTATCAGCTCTTTATCATTTAACAAGTACACTAAACAGTCCCTCCGGGATTATGCAGGACTTTCTTCAGATTTTAAATGTATTTTATTTTTATATTATTCATTATTTAAATTAATTTGCCTGATTTTAATTTTAAAAATAAATGTTCTGATCTAAAATGGCTGATTCTGGATGTTCAAAAGATTCGATTAGATTAGATTAGATTCAACTTTATTGTCATTACACATGTACAAGTACAATGCAACGAAATGCAGTTTAGGTGTAACCAGCAGTGCAACAGCAGCAAGTGCAGGATACAGGAATAAGTTATAAAGTGCAGTTATAGAAAACTATGGGGATATTTACAGATGGATGTACTATCAACATTATATACAGGTTGGATAAGCTATGAACAGATTTACAGTATATGAATATATGTACAGGTTGCTATTAATAATCAGTAGTGTGCAGATAGATAAACATGATTACAAGTGAATATGTTACAATATATGAATATATGTACAGGTTGCTATTAATAATCAGAAGTGTGCAGATAGATAAACATGATAACAAGTGTATATGTTACAATATATGAATATATGTACAGGTTGCTATTAATAATCAGTACTAGATTACAAGTGTATATGTATAGTGGGTGTGTAGATAATTACAAATGTCCATATGCAGTGGGTATGTACAGTTTAATAAGTAAACAGTTCAATGTGGTGCAGTGAATGTGCAAATTTTTAAATGTGCAAATGTTAAACAGTGCAGTTATTGCGAGGAGTATAAGTTAGAGGAGAGTGGGGGGTGTATTGGGGGGGGGGGGGGGGGGCAAAAGAGTCAGTGGGGGGCAAAAGAGTCAGTGTGGGGCAGATTTCAGGAGGGAGACAGCTCTGGGGAAAAAGCTGTTCCTCAGTCTGCTGGTTTTTGTCCGGGGGAGCCTGAAGCGTCTGCCGGAGGGCAGGACAGAAAACAGTCTGTGCGCAGGGTGAGAGGTGTCCTTCAGAATACTGCGTGCTCGGCGCAAACAGTGTTTCTTCTGGATGTCCTCTATGGCTGGCAGTGTGGTCCCTGTGATGCGCTGGGCAGTTTTCCCCACCCGCTGCAGTGCCTTACGCTCAGCAACAGAGCAGCTTCCATACCAGACTGTGACACAGTTGGTCAGGATGCTCTCTATTGTGCAGCGGTAGAAGTTCACCAAGACGGCTGATGAAAGCTGGTTCTTCTTCAGTTGCCTTAAGAGGAATAGGCGCTGGTGAGCCGTCTTGATCAGGCTGGAGGTGTTGGTGGTCCAGGAGAGGTCCTTTGAGGTCCCTCCAAAAGAGCCCCTATTATGGGTTTCTGAGAATGACCTTCCATGTTGTGTGTGACAAGTGAAGTGAAATATCCAGCTAAGGCTTAAATCTGAAAGTGGACAGTGTTTAAAACTCTTGATTCGTTAATAAGAGTCGACTCATAGCACTTCAAATGAATCGTCTTGATAACGAGTCTTCAGCATGACGTTGTGGATATGAAACTTAAGCCCCGCCCAGTTGTTGTGCGTGCAAACCCTGGAAAATGTAAACCTCTGGCCCCGCCCACTAACACCGTAGCAAAGAAGAAGAGGCTAGACACAGTCAACTCTGTGCTCAGCTGGATATTATTGGAAGTGTGAGGGGAAAGTTAGTGTTATTTTCTCTCCCAAACTGTGAAGGGTCAGTGGTGGAGGTTTATTTTTGCAGAAATACCTCAGCAGTATAGCCCAGCCTTGAGCAGTTCGAGAGCTTCTGGAATCTATACGCTTATAACGGGGCATTCATCGGCCATTTGTTAAAGGATGGATCAGAAGTCTGTTGATGTAAGAGACTGTCGGTGGATCATGGATCAGTGTCTTCTTCCATTACACAACTGTAAGTGAGTGTGATTAAAATGGCAGCTTCCTTGTTTTCTATAGCTGGAAAATGATGTATTTAATTGTGTTTTGTTACTCTTAACCGCTTGTACTGTATCTGGTTAACTCTTTATATTCTCATATCGCGTCTAAAACCATGTTAAAAGTGCGATGCGTGCTGCTTTGTTCACGGATTTAAATGTGTTTGTGAGCGTGCGATCCTCTGCTGTTTGTCAATGCTATGGCCACCGTCAGCTGTTCCTACACACGTGCGGCGGGTCAAGGTTTAGAATAGTTTATCTTTTGCCACTGTGTGGATTAATACTTGAATGTGTGTCATGGTTAGAGCAACTCAGGGTTCGGGGTGAGGTGTCAGGGAAAGAGCAAGCTGAACTGGCGATCACGCCGTCCTCAAAAATGAAAGCGAAAAAGAAAAAGAAAGTGACCGGTTCCTGGATGAAATTGAGGCCCGGGAGGGAGGGTTTGGCTGTCACGGATGAAAGTGATGGCCAGGGGGTTTGCAGATGCCGCCCTCAGTATTCTGCTGCCCGCTATCTCTATAAACGCACCGGCCCTGATTACACTGGTAAGAACCGGGTACGCTGTACTATGGTGTTAGTATTTAATATGAAGCGTGTATGCCCAGCTGAAAAAATATATAATTAAATGCAACTAAAATACACTTAAATACACGCAAATACATTTTTAGTACATTGTTATTTTGGTCACACTTTACAATAAGGTTCATTAGTTAAAGTTAATTAATGCATTTACTAAGATGAACAAACAATGAACAGTACATCAACTACTGTATTTGTTCATGTTAGTTAATGTTAGTTAATGAAAATACAGTAGCTCATTGTTAGTTCATGTTAACTCATGGTGCATTAACTAATGTTAACAAGCATGGAGTTGAATGTTAATAATGCATTAGTAAATGTTCAGTTATGATTAATAAATGCTGTGCATGTGTTGTTCATGATTAGTTCATGTTAGTAAATGCATTAACTAATGAACCTTATTGTAAAGTGTTACCGTTGTTTTTTTGTGTTAAATAAAGGTTTGATGGTTTTACACTATAAATATACTCATTAAAAGTATGTTTATACTTCAGTTGGACTTTAGTACACTTGACAAAAGTATACCAAATACCAGTAATACTTCAATAGATTTTTAATGTACTACAATAAAGTACACTACAGAAAAACATCCAAAACTGTTTTATTAGTGTGTTTTTTAAAAATGTGCTTTAAAGGGTCACGAAACACCAGAACACATTTTTTGAGCTGTTGACAGTGGTATATGTGTCCCACACTGCTATAAACACTATTAGGACACCTATATTTCACTAAAAAGTGTAAATTGGTTGTTTTTGCGTTATTTCAAGCAAATTCGTACTTCCTGTTTGAAACGAATTTTTGAAGCTGCGTCACGGTCATGACATAATAGCGTGTATTCCAGCGTGCAGACTGGACGTCTGTGCCAGAGTGAGTCTTATTACGTCTTACAGTGTGCTGCATTAATGCATGAGTAAAGCTTGGTTCAAACCAATCAGCGCGCTCTATTGTGCAACTTCATTAATATTCATTACTGTCACAGTGTAGATGACAGAGACGCCACGTTGTGTTGGCAAAACAAGCGTGAAGTGTTGCTTTTATAGTTTGCTGCAGTGAAGTTTTGTTTTCATTTTCTCTCTGTGAGAGCGCAGCTGGAGTCACGTGTGGATTAACAGTGTACGCGACGCTCGACAACAATAACTTACGTGTCTAAGGAGGATTATTGTTTACCTGAGAGCTGTTCTCATCTGCAAACGCTGAGATCCGGATTCGCTTGTAGTCTCCTCTTAATAAAGACGCGGCTCTAGTTGCTGGTGATTGTCCTGTCTCTACAGATTTGGTAAGTGAGCGACCAGTGCTCTTTGTTTATTCAGTTTGTTCGTATCCAACTAAATTATCTATTGCACCGAGTGTAAACATGTTAGCACCACAACCAAACTTTAACCTCGTGTAGGATTTTCACTGTATTTTGTGACCGGAATAACACACGCAGCTTTCTGACACTACCTGCCGTGAGCATCTAAGTTTCCGGGAAATGCTGAGGGTTTTTTTCTCTCATTCGCCGTGCGGTATCAAACATTGCATGAAAAATACACGCTTAGAGCAGCTCCTCGAATCAAATATCTCGTTTGTGGCGAGGGGCATGAATGAATTCCCTGAATGAAAGAGCCAAACTGCAGTTAAAGTCCAACATTTAATCATTTGTCAAATAATTCGACTACAGATGTCCATGTAGGTTAAACACCATCACTTTCTCCTGTGTGTGTATTTTGACTCTGAAACTCGTGCATGCCCAAATAGACACTCCCACAGCCTCCCACTTTAGTCCCTCCGACACTCCCCCCTAAACAGAGCTGGACACGCCCACTTTTCTGACTTTTTCCAAAGTAGAGGTGTGAAAACACCCTGCTGAAACGAGGGGCTTTCATGGCCCTTTAAATGCTTTAAACATTAGTTGATTTTTAGTACACTGTTTACATACTAATCCTAAGTTTAAAATAAGTTAATATATAAAAAATCTATTAGTAATGTATTGTAGTAGAAGTACATTTTCCCAAAAGTTGTACTTAAGTACACTTAATGTGAATGCACTATTATCACTAACACTTAAATTGATTTGAGTGTGGTAATTTTAAGTTTACATTAAATTGACTTTATTAAAAATCTATTAGTGATGTATTGTAGTAGAAGTACATTTTCCCAAAATGTCTTTACATTTCTTATATGTGCTGTAATGTTGCATCTTATTTATATTTTAGTGTTCTCAGTTTTTGCTAAGTTTTTGTTCCCTTCCATAAGGTATTTTTGGACTTGTGGTTTATTGCACAAAAAGATTAAAGTGTTTTGATGAAGCACAGATGCTGTTTTCTTTGTACACACAGAATCCCTTCAAAATATATTTAGTTTAGTATGTTAAAAGCACATTTTAGATCAGCTTTATGGTGTCTTATAAAAGCACAGTTGAGTGCACTTAGATGTACTTAAGTTTATCTTAAAAAGTACTTAATACTAATTTTAGTACATTAAATACAAAATTAGTGTGCGAAAATAGTGCACTTTTAATACATTACTAAAAAGTGTACTAAGTATACTTAAAGTGTGTTTTAGCACACTGCTTTCACATTTTGTATATCCTTTTAATATATTACTATTATGCTTTAAGCTATTCTTAAATATATTTATACATGTTTAAAATTAGCGTTCAAGTGTATTTCTAGTTGTAACTAAATATATTTTTAAATACAGATATAGTATGTTAAAAGCACATTTTAGATCAATTTCAGGGTGTCTCAAAATAGCACAGTTGAGTGCACTTAGATGGTATTAAGTGTATCTCAACATATACTTAATACTATCTTTTAGTACATTAAGTACAAAACTAGTGTGTGAAAATAGAGCACTTTTAGTACACTACTTAAAAGTGTACCAAGTATTTTTAAATAAGTGTATTTTAGTGCACTTTTTTTTTGTTACCTGGGTGCACTCTGACTACTTCAATATTGTTGATAAGCTGTGCTGGGCATTTTACTCTGTCTTGTCCTGAACGCTGTCAGTGTCGACCAATCGCAACAGGATGTCATCGGTCCAATCAGCGCAGATTTGCTTCGCGCTAAGGAGGGGTTTGTAAACAAAGGAATCACTGAACGATTCATATGGGAGTCGCTGGGATAATGAGGTAAAAATAAATGCAGATTATAATACAATGAAAGTGTTTTTGAGACTGCAAGCAGATCAGCCTGTTGCTGAAGACCCCCACAACTAAAATATGACCCTATTTAATGTATAATGGGGCATTATATTGTGTTGATTTGCTGTAAAAACATATATACCGCAGACAAACATCTCTATTACATGTATTTTATTACTTCTAGACCCGGACATTGAGTTCTGTATCTTATAAAATAACCCTTAATTTCAGTATTTCATATATAGCCAAATAACCGTTAAACTCATTATCATATTAATATTAAAACAAAATATATATATATATGTAATGAAGCACATTTAAAGTGCCCACAAGTTTCTTTTACAAGAAAATTAAAAACAGGATTAACGTTATCTGTGTGGAAAAAAACATCTATAATCCTCTTAGTCTATGCTGACATCATCTTCAGCAGCTCAAACACTCTAATAGCTAATAAACAGACGGCTGCTTCTCACTCAGGCCTGCTGGACATGCTAATGAGATGGAGACATGGGCACTAGTGGGCGGGGCTTTCCCCCTCTAATGACAGGTACAAAGTGAGAATGTCAATCACAGTGTTTCATTTATCAAGCCTTATTATTATAAACACAATTCATTCATCTGCACCATTAGAGGCTGCTGAAGATACTCACACACACACTACTGGGTAAACATCTCTTATAGAAGCGAGTTTGCATAATAGGTTGGGTTTAAATGCGGTAAATCAGTAGTGATGTTGTCCTCCGCTCACCGTCATCGATGTCGAAGTCAGCGAAGCACAGCTCTGAGCCCTTATTGGTGATCAGGATTTCTCCGTTCAGAGTGAAGATCATGGATTTGTCCTCCATGTTGATCAAACACCCAACAACGTCCCCCGAGTGCCAGCAGCGGCCGAACAGACGACTGCCCATGTGGAGACGGTGACCCTGAGGAGAACCACATGCCAACATCAGCACACTTACAGGTCCAGTGAATGTGCGTTTTTTTATTGCCTTGGCTTAATCCCAAATGAAACATGAAGAGAGGGTGGGACATAGAGTAGCTCCTCCCCTTTTTTAAAACAGCTAATAGCATTTTGTTTTCTCGTAGCTAGGTTGAGCTCAAGTGCATCAAATGAACAGCCAATGAGAAGAAGGGGGTGGGGCATGTCAGACACTACAGAGCCCCCATGTTAAAGACTGGATGACCAACAATTACCTCCTCACGAGAGCTTTATGATTGTTTATAAGCTCCAAAAGTGGCGGATCTGTTCGGTGAAATATCTGACTGCGTGTCACCGCATCCCTAAGGACTGTTTGGCGAAATATTTGACTGCATGTCACTGCATAACAAACCAGTAAAGCGATATAACTAGAGAAATCTCCACTGTGCTGAGCGAGAACACTTACTGAACAGCGCAGCAGCGATGACGTAAGCTTGCCCAGGCCCAATTGTGGTGTGAGTGCAGGCCGTCGGGGGGGGATGGAAGGGGGGACAAGCATGCTTTGGCCCGGTTCTAGGCAACTGTACCTAGTGTGAGTACGGCCTGAGCTGATTGAGTGTATTAAAGATGTTAAAGACTAGACGACCAACAATTTTCTTCTTTTAAACTCAGACAAAACAGAATTATTACTTATTGGGCCTGAATCCTGTACAAAGCAGATCTCGCAACTCAATCTACAATTAGAGGGATACAAAGTTAGCGTTAGCTCTACTATAAAAGATCTGGGTGTCATATTAGACAGCAATCTAACTTTTGAAAACCACATATCCCATGTCACAAAAACTGCCTTCTTTCATCTGAGAAATATCGCTAAATTACGAAGTATGCTATCCATCTCTGATGCAGAAAAGCTAGTCCATGCTTTTATGAGCTCTAGGCTGGATTACTGTAATGCTCTGTTTGCTGGCTGCCCAGCATCCTCTATTAACAAACTTCAGCTTGTACAAACTGCAGCAGCCAGAGTTCTGACCAGGTCTAGAAAATATGATCAGATCACCCCAATTTTATCCTCCTTAAACTGGCTGCCTGTTAAGTTTCGTATTGAATTTAAAATATTACTTCTCACCTATAAAGCTCTAAATAATCGAGCTCCTGTTTATCTAACCAACCTTCTGTCTCGCTACAATCCAACCCACTCTTTAAGATCTCAAAACTCAGGGCTTCTGGTAGCACCTAGAACAGCAAAGTCCACTAAAGGAGGTCGAGCCTTCTCATTCATGGCTCCTACACTCTGAAATGGCCTTCCTGATAACATCCGAGGCTCAGACACACTCTCTCAGTTCAACACTAGATTAAAGACCTATCTGTTTAGTAAAGCACACACTCAATGCATCACCTAGCGGGTTCCACACAGGCTTCTGCATCTTGCTTATATACACTGTGAACAGCAGCTACGCTAATTATTTTCTTTATTCTCTATTTCCACCTGTAAATACTCATCCCGAGGCCTTCAGACTATGCAGCACCACTGATTCGATCCAAGACCAGTGACGAGATGATCCCAAGGTTTCCATAATCCTGGACCAGGCCGTATCCTGAGCAGCTGCTGTGGTGGTCATGGAGGAGTGGAGAGCATGACACTGATCCCTGTGACACTCCAGGGGACAGATGAGTCTTCGCTAAGGTCCATCATTCTCCAGCCTCCGGCACCTTGACTGCAGCTCTGCACAAGACTTTTGGCCATAGGTTTTTTAATTCTTCATTTTCGCCAGTTGGTGAAGTTTTATCCTCCGCTGTCGCCACTAGCCTGCATGGTTTGGGACTTTGGGACTTGTTTGGACTCTCAGTAGTGATTATTAAAGCACACTGAACTGAGCTAAACTGAACTGAACTGAACTTAAACACTAAAAACTGAACTACCCTGATCCAGTTACTATGACCATCTATGTGAAGCTGCTTTGACACAGTCTACATAGTAAAAGTGCTATACAAATAAAGCTGAACTGAATTGAATCCTCTGGCTGCTGTTATCAGTCTCACACTATTGTTTTCCTCTTTCTGAAAGTCTTGATAACATCCAGGTTTTTCTTTCATTATTTCAGCAAAACTAATTCAGTTTCTGCTGTGGAGAAACATGCAAATGTGGACAGGCTTCATAAATAAATAAATGTGAGAGTATGCTGTGTGCAGACTTACCCGGTGTCCATCAAACACATAGGCCTGGTCATCTGTTCCCAGCTCCACGTCGGGTTTACAGGCGGGTCGAGCCCAGCCCACCCGCATGTCTCCACCAGTCACCACCTCGAACTCAAAGTACCACTTCCCCGTCTTCACAGCGTACGTTCGCTCCACGCGGAAGAAGCGGATCTTATCGATGCTCAAACGCTCCACCACATGACCTGAGCAGATACAACACGCACGCACGCACACACGCACACACACACACACACAATGTAAACAAGCATACACTAGAGAGAACACACACACTGTTTGTTTATATTACTATAATTATATAGTTACCATATATATATATATAGTTTAGCTGTGTTGCCATAGCAACTGCAGAATCCCAACAGATCAATTACTATAGTTGTTGTGTTAACATAGAAACAGTAGAATCAACACAACAGATCAATTACTATAGTCATTCTGTTACCATAGCAACTGTAGAATCACAACAGATCAATTACTATAGTTGTGTTACCATAGCAGTTGTAGAATCGCCACAACAGATCAATCAGTGTAGTTGTGTTACCATAGCAACTGTAGAATTGCCACAACAGATCAATCACTATAGTCATTCTGTTACCATAGCAACTGTAGAATCACCATAACAGATCAATCAGTGTAGTTGTGTTACCATAGCAACTGTAGAATTGCCACAACAGATCAATCACTATAGTCATTCTGTTACCATAGCAACTGTAGAATCACCACAACAGATCAATCAGTGTAGTTGTGTTACCATAGCAACTGTAGAATCGCCACAACAGATCAATGTAGTTATTCTGTTACCATAGCAACTGTAGAATCACCACAACAGATCAATTACTGTAGTTATTCTGTTACCATAGCAACTGTAGAATCACCACAACAGATTAATTAAAGTACTTTTCTATACCATGGTTCAAAATCACTCCGGTATTTACGATAAGTTACTACAGTATTTTTTCCTCTGGCAACATTTTCAGATTTTAGTTTTTATACACAAATGTGTAATATTTTCCTGAAGGAGTGCGGTGTTTGAGTGTTGCTCACCTGCGTCCTGGTCGGGCGGCTCCACATTGTAGCCGTAGCCGATGAGCGTGCGGATGGCCTCGCGGAGACTGTCACGGTTAGACTTCTTGGTGCGCTCGTCCAGGAGAGCATACGGCACCAGGCGAGGGTTACGCTTGCTTTTCACATCCTGCGCACACACACACACACACACACACACACCCCAAACAGAGGAATTAACAGGCCGTGTGGGTTTACATTTACATTTAGTCATTTAGCAGACGCTTTTATCCAAAGCGACTTACAAATGAGGACAAGGAAGCAATTTACACAACTAAGAGCAACAATGAATAAGTACTGTAGGCGAGTTTCAGGTCTGAGAAGAAGTCTAAGAAGGAAAGTATTAGTAATTATTATTTTTTTTGAGTACAGTTAGTGGTATATCCAGAGAGGCAATTGCAGATTAGGAAGTGAAGTGGAGATGATTGATTGATTGATTGATTACGGTCTGCATGTGGTCTGATGTCAAAGAATGCACCGCACCTGCTGTATGCCGTAGGTCCAGCCCTGTTTGATGCGGTCTTTTGCCCAGACGTTGTGTGCGTTTTCTGCCAGTTTCTCCACCAGCAGCTCCTGACCAGCGCTCAGTTTCACCTCTGACAGATCCAGCGGAGAGGGCTTATAGCCATTCGACATCATATAACTGCATCATTTAACACACACACACACACACACACACACACACACACACACACACACACACACACACACACACACACACACACACACACACACACACACACACACACACACACACACACACCTCTTGATAATGAGAGAATAAGCAAAACTAAAATGGAACTACATAATAAACTTGAAAAAAAAAAACTAATTAGTAATAGGAACCACAAAATTGGAACCCCACAGTCCAAACACATGTGGTACAGGTGAATTGGGTAGGCTAAATTGACCGTAGTGTATGAGTGTGTGTGGATGTTTCCCAGAGATGGGTTGCAGCTGGAAGGGCATCCGCTGCGTAAAAACTTGCTGGATAAGTTGGCGGTTCATTCCGCTGTGGCGACCCCGGATTAATAAAGGGACTAAGCCGACAAGAAAATGAATGAAAACAAATTAACAAACTAACAAACAAACAAAATAAACAAACAAAATCGAACAAATTACAAACAACAATTAAATTGAACGAATAAGCAAACAAACGCACGAACCTACTAACTAACTAACAAACAATCTAACAGAATAAATAAACAAAAACAAAAAATCTAAACAAACTAACTACTAAACAAATTAACAAACAAAAAAAACTAAGGAACAAACAAACAAACAAACAAAAAAGCAAATTAACAAACAAACAAACCATCTATTGAGTGAACGAACGAAACAAATAAAAAACAGTGAACTCAAATAAAAAATGACTAAAAACTTATATTAATTAATATTATATATTATAATATATATTAATATACATTTTTTACAAACTTACTTACTAACTAACTAACAAAGTAACAAACAAACTAACAGAATAAATAAACAAAAACAAAATATAAACAAATAAACAAACTAACAAACTAATTAACAAACAAAAAAACAATCTAGCAAGGAACAAACAAACAAACAAAAAAGCAAATTGACAAACTAACAAACAAACAAACAAGCTAATTAACACACAAAAAAAAAATTTAGTGAGTAAACGAACAAACAGACAAAATAACTAATTAACACACAAAAAACATATAATCTAATGAGTGAACGAGCGAACAAACAAACAAACAAACAAACAAACAAACAGTGAACTCAAATCAAAAAATAACTTTTAAACTTAAAATATTAATTAAAATTGATTTTTTTGTGTTTCTGTTCATAATTTTCATTATTCATATTTTATTAGGGGTTTTTTTTGTCTACAAAAATATTTCAGAATCACAAAGTTTGATCAGTACAGCTCAAAATAAATGCTGTTTTCACTTAGAAGACATACACACATTATATATATATGTATATAAGACTTAAATATAATTGTTAAACTAAATAACTTCACCCATATTTACATTGAATTTTCCCTAAAGCTGTTTGAAAGTTGGCAGCCTGTCATAGCTGTGTCACTATTAGGAGATTTATTATTTAGGAACAAACTAGAATTAGCCTAATTTTGACGAATACTGCACACAACTATTACTGTCATTTTCACTATCAGCATTTATTCACACTAATTATACATAACTTATTTATTTTATTTGTGTGTCTGTGTTCTTGTTTGAACTTTTAAATAACCTAATAAATAAAGTTGTATATAAAACAGTGAGGCTCTTTACTTGCAGTTCATGTGCTTTCTGTGTATATTAAATCACTCTGGTTAATGTCATTTGAAGTCTAGAATGCAGAAAGGGATGCCAAATATTTGTAATTTATTAAAAGCCTTGTCTTTTATTTATTTATTATTATCACACTTTTATTTAGGATAAAGAGTCGTGCTATATTAACTTCCCGACAGCATCCTCCTGAGAGTTCAATATACAGCAGATGATTTACATTCCTTTAACTTTTAATATTTCACTTTTAATGACTCGAATGAGCTTAAATATAAATCTGTGATGATATATATCCATTGAGTGTTGCTATTCACAGAGTTTATAAAGCTTTATAAGCAGAGAATTAATGTCATCATCTGAAATGAGCATCTGGTGTCTCAGCGCAGCATCTGCATCCCATAATTCCCTCATACATCAGAACAGTCACCCGGCAGCTCACACTCACTTCTTAGGGAGCTTGAGTTTCTTCAGCTCGTCTTCAGCGTTGACTTTTACCTGGACCACATGACAGCCCAACGCCAGCAGAGTCCTGAAACACACACACACACACACACACACACACACACACACACACACACACACACACACACACACACACACACACACACACACACACACACACACACACACACAATAAAAAGGAAGAACACAGCAAATCTGAGCACCACTGACAGCCATGGGTTTATATTACTTTCATTTTGAGGGTTTAAGGGGGGTTTGAGTGGATTTGGCAACCTTAATTAACACATAAGAAAGTCAAAACAAAATATAAACATTTTTGGTCATAAAATCTTTATACATTTCAGAAAATGCCCATATATTTGGTCCATGTTGTAATATTTTCAGAATATTACCATATTTTGGTATCAAAATCATATATCATATTTTTGGTCAATGTTGTATTTCTTTCTGGAAATGTCCATCCGTTTGGTCATAATGATGTTATTTTCAGAAAATGTTTAGATAATTTGGTGATAATGATTTATTATTTGCAAAGAAATGTCCACATTTTAGGTCATAATATCTTGTTATTTTCAGAAAATGTTCATATATTTAGTTCATAATGTCTTATTTTCTCAAACATATCTATATATTTGGCTATAAAGTCATCTTATTTTCAGAAAAAGTTCCTATACTTTGTTCATAAAATCTTGCTATTTTCAGAAAGATATCAGCAACTGATATTTTTGGGCAGTATGTTTATTTTAGGAAAATATTTATGTCTATACACTCACCGGCCACTTTATTAGTTACACCTCACTAGTACCGGGTTGGACCCCTTTTGCCTACAGAACTGCCTTAATCCTTCATAGATTCAGCGAGCTACTGGAAATATTCCTCAGAGATATTCCTCCATATTGTCATGATAGCATCACACAGTTGCTGCAGATTTGTCGGCTGCACGTCCATGATGCCAATCTCCCGTTCCACCACATCCCAAAGCTGCTCTATTGGATTGAGCTCTGGTGACTGTGGAGGCCATTTGAGTACAGTGAACTCATCGTCATGTTCAAGAAAGCAGTCTGAGATGA
>NC_141037.1:980000-982500 GCF_052040795.2 Danio rerio
TGAAATTCCGCTAGTCCTGGCCACTTCTGGCTCCAAAACAGAGCAAATTTCAATTGAGCCCACTGTTAGAATGGCCAACTCTACAGCAGAAAAAAGGTGTTTACAGCCTGGTACATAAACAGATTTTGGTTAATACAGCTAATATTACCCTTCATGACAACTGTGAGGGGGTGAATTTTTTTATAACTCATCCGTTTCCTTTATATTAAGTTATATTAAGTTTGCATAATTAAGAGAGTGGCCACTTGAGTGACAGCTAGGTCTCGTTGGTCGCCGTCACGTCACCTCAGCTGAATCCTGCAGATTAGTCACTGAACTCGGCATATTTATCGTATTTCTGTGTTGTTTTATGTGGCTTTACACAGTCAGCTGCCTTTTGGACTTGTTTCCTACAATTATTAGATGGCATGGCATGCTGAGTGCACTTAATTGTGCTCACAAACCATTCACGTGGCCTCCGTTTCCCATTTGAGTAAACTTATATACTCATATACCATCTCTATACATGTATTTGTTTTATTTAAGATCATTTATCGTTTATATTTATATTTAGAGCTGTAATGCTCTCCAGAATCTGACAGATTGATCAGCTGTAGGCTCTAGATCAGTCATCTGAAGCGTTGTCATACAGTGTTATGCTGGAGTTCATCAATAGTCTTACAGTAACTAACACAGACTATATCTGAAGTGTTTGGAAGTAATTTGCGTTTTCCTCCTGTTGAGAAACATCATAAGAACAATGTTTAGTGGCTCAATGTGTTACAGCAGTGTTTTTAAAAGACTAAACACTTTATTGATATAGTGTACAACCAAGCACAAGTGGTCAGAACACAAACGAGTCGCAGGTGATGAAGTATTAAGCGTTCTACCAAAGTAAAGTGTGTCTGAACCAGGTCCAAGCTAAATGCCAGCAGGTGTCTGTAGCTCCGCCCACTCTCCGCCTCTTTGCCCTTGTTTGGTATCCCGCCGTGGGTGTGATGATGCGTGACCAAAATGGCGACGGTTGGCCGCGCCTACTTGTGGCTTCTTTTGCGCTCTTTAGAAACCTATGCGTGACATCACGGACACTACGTCCATATATTTTACAGTCTATGGATGTGACACAGGTGATGTCTAAAGGTGATGGTGATGATGATCTGCTACAAAAGCAGCTTCAGTAAAGCTCTAGTCCTTTAGGAGCAGAGACGGGTTGAGGATCGCCAGTTTGCCAACAAATACAAGAGAAAATGAGTGAAATGTTTAGACACAATGTTCCTCAGAGAAAGATAGGAAGACATGTGGATACATCATTAAAAGATTGAAGGAATCAGTCGGCGCAATAGCCTAGTGGTTAGCGCGCCGACATATGGTGCAATAGCACAACAGGGCGTCGCGAGTCCGAATCCCGGCTCGAGGACATTTCCCTACCCTACACCCTCTCTCTCTCTCTCTCTCTCTCCCACTTCGCTTCCTGTCTCAATACTGTCCTATCTAATAATAAAGGCAAAAATAAACCTTATTTAAAAGATTGAAGGAATCTGGAGGAGTTTCAGTGCGTAAAAGACAAGAGTGCAGGCCTAAGCCGAACAACTGTGACCTCTGACCCCTCAGGGGCCGCTGCATCAAGAGTCCTCATTCATCTATAAGCCAGATCAGCACATGGGCTCAGCACTACTGCGGTAAACCTTTGTCAAGCAGCACAATACAGAGTCACATCCACAAACACCAGTCACAACTGCACTGTGCCAAGAGGAAGCCCTATGTTAACAGTGTCCAGAAGTGCTCTTGACTTCTCTAGGCTCGGAGGCATCTGAGACGTGTCCTGTGCTCAGATGAAGCAGTGTTTCAGGTGTTTTTGGGGAGACATGGATGCCGTGTGCTCCAGACCAAAGAAGAGGATCATCCAGACTGTCACCAGCAACAAGTCCAGGAGCCAAGGTCTGTCATGGACTGGGCTTATGTCAGTGCACTTGCCAAAGGTAACCTGCCCTTCTGTGATGCTCCATTAATGCTGAAAGCACAGAGAGATTCTGGAGAACAAGATGCTGCCTGCTTCTCCAGGGACGCCCATGCAGAGTTCAACAAGACAATGCAGAACCAAATTCAGCTCACATTACACAGTCCTGCTGTGGAGGAAGAGGAGACTGGTGCTGGACTGGCCTGCCTGCAGTCCCGACCTGTCTCTTATAGGGAATGTGTGGCTGTGGAGGAAGAGGAGACTGGTGCTGGACTGGCCTGCCTGCAGTCCCGACCTGTCTCCAATAGAGAATGTGTACATGATTTGATTATTATCATCGTATCCAAATACTTTATGAATAATATTTCAAACCTTCTCCGGGGTTTATTGTTTTTAGAAAACATCTAAAATCTTGTGTTTTTCAGACAGGGCTTTGTAAAATGAAAGTTTAATATGGCTTTAAAACGGTTCGATTGATTTATGATTGTATATACCGAAATTGGTTTAGCTTTTGTTTTTTATATTGGTTTATTTATTTATTGCAAGTTTATTATATCCGATATT
>NC_141037.1:987500-1010000 GCF_052040795.2 Danio rerio
GATGATATGAATAAATGAATGCATGCATAGATGAAATGAATGAATGAATGAATGAATGAATGAATGAATGAATGAATGAATGGAGTAAATTAAATAGATGAATGTATTAATGAATGCATGAATGCTTGAATAAATACAATGAATGAATGGTTGTATTAATTAAATGTATGAATGTATAAATTAATAAATTAATATGTGCATAAATTAAATGAATGAAAAAATGAATGCATGCCTAGATGAAATGAATTGATGAATGCTTGAGTAAATTAAATGAATAAATGTATGAATGAATGAATGAATGAATGAATGCTTGAATAAATTAAATGAATGAATAATTATATTAGTTAATTGAATAAATGTATGAATTAGTGAATGCTTAAATAAATTAAATGAATGAATAATTGTATTAGGTAAGTGAATAAATGTATGAATTAGAGAATAAATACATGCTTAAATTAAATAAATGAATGATTGAATAAATGCATGCATGAATAAATTAATGCATGCCTAGATGAAATGAATAAATGAATGCATGCATAGATGAAATGAATGAATGAATGAATGAATGAATGAGTAAATTAAATAGATGAATGTATTAATGAATGCATGAATAAATGAAATGAATGAATGGTTGTATTAATTAAATGTATGAATGTATAAATAAATGAATTCATATATGCATAAATTAAATGAATGAATGAATACATGAATAAATGAATGCATGCATAGATGAATTGACTAAATGAATAAACAAATGAATGAATGAATGAATGAATGAATGAATGAATGAGTACTTAAATAACTGAATATTTAAATGAATAAATGCATGCATAAATGAAATGACTAAATTCCTGAATGAATGCATGAATGCTTGAATGAATTAAACTAAAAGATGCATGAAATAATGAATGAATCAATGCATTAAACGAATAAATGTATGAATGAATGCATGAATGCTTAAATAAATGAAATGGATGAATGTATGAATTAATGAATGAATACATGCATAAATTAAATGAACGAATGAATGAATGAATGAATGAATGAATGAATGAATGAATGAATGCTTGAGTGAATTGAATGAATGAATGTATGAATTAATGAATGCGTGCATGCATAAATGAAATGAATTAATGCATGAATGAATGCTTGAATAGATTAAAGAAATTAATGAATGCATGTATAAATTAAATGAATAATGAATGCTGACCTCTGCACGTCGTTGACCAATCGCGTCTGCAGCAGCAGGTCTCGTCTGGGCAGCAGGTGATCACAGATCAGATTCTGATTGGCTCTGACAGCGACTCCGTTACACACACACAGAGAGCAGAGGACGTCCAGAATCTAAACACACGCAAACACATTCAGACAAATTATGACTGTTCTCAAACACACACAAACAAAACAGGACGCACGCACGCACGCACGCACGCAAACACATTCAGACAAATTATGACTGTTCACAAACGCATATACACACACAGAGGATGTCCAGAATCTGAACACACACAAACACACACAAAACATTAAGACAAATGATGACTGTTCTCAAACACACACACACACACACACACACACAGAGTTTCCTTGAGTTGCCAATAAGGCACTTTGTACTTCATAAGTCTTATTTCTGAGATGCGCAAACACATGCACGCACGCACGCACACCTTGTGGTTTCTGCCGTGTTTGTAGAGCAGAGAGATGATGGTTTTGATGTGTCCTCTCTGGATGATGTTCAGAGCTTCAGGACTCTCGATCAGGATACAGTGAAGGACCTCCAGAATCCCTGAGAGAAAACACACATACACACACACACACACACACACACATCAACATGCATCTTACAGCAGGCCTGCTCTAACCTCTGCTGGTGGAAACATTTATTTATTTACTTATTTTCATTTATTATTTTATTTATTGTTTACTTTTTAAAAGCAATATTTGAAGTCTCTTTTGCTATACAGGACTGCAATCAGGTGATCAAAACTACAGTGATTTGAATCACTTTGAAGATGTGATTTGATCCTGAGATGTAAATCTTAATTTTGAGCATTATTACTTCAGTCTACAAAATCAGCATGATCTTCCAGAAATAATATGAGGATTTGATGATCAACAAACCTTTTATTTTATTTTCAAATATATTTAATATATATATATATATATATATATATATATATATATATATATATATATATATATATATATATATATAAATAAATTCATTCTTTCTTTTTCTTTTCAGCTTATTCCCTTTTTTTTCAGGGATTGCCACAGCGGAATGAACCGCCAACTTATCCAGTATATGTTTTACACAACGGATGCCCTTCCAGCCACAACCCAGAACTGAAAAACACCCCGCCACACACACACTTATAGACTACGGTCAATTTAGTTGATCAGTTCCCCTATAGCGCATGTGTTTGGACTGTGGTGGAAACCGGAGCACCCGGAGGAAAAGCACGCCAACACAGGGAGAACATGCAAACTCCACACAGAAACACCAACTGACCCAGCTGAGATTCAAACCAGCGACCTTCTTGCTGTGAGGTCACAGTGCCAACCATTGAGCCACAATCAATAAAATGACATGTAAAGGTAAATGAAATGCATGTTTAATCACCATCATCTGTACAAAATGTTTTGGCACAATGGAACAAATATTATATACAAATGCTGCGATTAAAAACAAAAATAGAGCTGTCTTTCAAAGAGGGGGATTGAGCAAACAAACAAGCAAATAAATAAATAAATAAATAATAATATTATTTGTTTAATATATATATATATATATATATATATATATATATATATATATATATATATATATACGAATAAATAAATAAATAATTGATACATAAATAAATAAATATTCAAATAAATAAGTTAATCAATTAAAAATGTATTAATTACTTAATTAACAAATAAACAAATATATAAATATATAAGTAAATAAACATAAATAAATAAATAAATAAATAAATAAATAAATAAATAAATAAATAAATAAATAAATAAATAAACTGTTTAATCCTCATACATTTAACCACCAAATAAAATTTATTCTGAGGTTATTTCTCACTAATGTTTTTTACTCTGCGCAGAAATCCAGCTTGCACTGCATTTGGATGATCTATAGTGTATACAGAAAGTTCAATAGATCTGCTTTAAGCTAAAACTGAAATATTTTAATACTTATTAGGGATAGATATAAATAAATATCCCTTTTGATCAATTGAATGCGTCCATGATGAATTAAAGTATGAAGTTCTGCCAAAGTAAAAGCTTTTCACACTGGTGTACCTGAGGACGACTCCAGCCGCTCCAGTTTGCTGACCAGCCAGTCCAGTTTGTGTGAAAACTGTGTGCAGTTGTTGCGGTTTCCTCGAATCAGAGCAGCTGCGACACACACAGGGGGAATTATGGGTAATAATGCAACTCAGCAGCGCATACACACACACGCATGTAATCTGTAAAATGTAACTGTAATACATTATATACTTATTGTATACACAGCAAATTCATCAGAGTTAAATTCTCGGTGTTGAAGCATTTGAGAGTAAAGTGTTGACGTTAAAGAGTTAGATTTTGATAAATGAATATAATAAGAGTTAGAATTGATTTTATTCAGTGCGAAATCAAGGAGTTATCTTTTCAACACTTGGTGGTGTTATTTCCAACATCCGGGAATTCATGCAGCCCCAGTCACTGAAGAATTTTCCAGACGCCATTTTCCATCTGAGGTTTAGAACAGCAACTGGTGAGTCAAACTACCTAAATGTTGGTATTTTACTGACTTTCTTTAAGGAAATACAGTTGTAAACATGTTGTTAAGTTAATAACTTTAGAATGGAGTGACAATTTTAAACTTCTGCGGTTCATTCATGGTCGTTTGTGTATCTAGCTTAACTGCATTACTATTGACTTCTTTTCAAGAATGTTTTTATATATGCTCACGCATACATAGTGCATAAAAAAATCAAATGTACATGTTCAACACATTTCTGTCACGCTTAATGCCATTGTGTGCGTTGTTACCCATATATAAAATAAAATGGACACTTCTCCTTTAATTCCAAGCAAACTAGCGAGGGAATCCCCGGAGCCGCCTACTCTGCCCGGATGCTAACGGCAACACAGGACGGTTTCCATAAGCTCTGGAGAGTTTCTAAAACATATCTGGTGAGTTAATGAACATGCTTACTTGTAAAAGGCTTCCTGACTGAAACAAATGATTGTTTGTTATTCGTGTACGTTAATTTGGTTATTTTAAACACCGCGGCCCTTTTAAACTGGTTCATTCGTGGCCGTCCATATAACGTTACCGTTAGTCCATAACTTAGACTCGCGTGATAACGTACGCTTGAATTATATTAAGTGTTGACAACCATTAAAGTCGGAATGTTAACATTAATGTCTTTAAATGACCGCGTTTGCACTTTATCAGACATTTAACGTTACAGAAGTCTCCCGGAAGTTGCGGGACTAACGTTAACGTTATCCCGCAA
Organism: Danio rerio; assembly: GCF_052040795.2. NCBI lineage: Eukaryota > Metazoa > Chordata > Actinopteri > Cypriniformes > Danionidae > Danio > Danio rerio. The sequence continues at coordinate 992,009 of NC_141037.1, forward strand.
ATGCACAGAGACTCCCAGATGCCAAAGTAGATGCCCGCAAATGAATGATAATCTCCCGGAAATCGCGCGTCTCCCGCCCGGTCATTAAACACTTTGCACGCCCCTCTCCACCGCATCCCTCCCAGCTCTTCAGGTACGTCGCGCGCAAGTCACCCCCACCGCTCTTTAGGTACGTCGCGCGCAACTCATCCCATTGCTCTTTAGGTACTCATCTCTCCCGCTACCTCCCGCAAATCAACTCTGTATCCCCCGAAAATGACTTTTCCCAACTCGGGATGTCTGACGTTAGTAAGTTAGGCTATTTCTGTTGTCAGGAACATCTTAGTCAAGCTTTTTCTCCCGCATGATATTGTGCTTAAAACTATAGGCTAAACTTAGCATGTACTGTACACAACATTTCCGTTTTATTAGTGCGTTGTAAACAGCCACCTGTCTGTAAAATTAATCAACTGATTCATATTTGAGCAGCCTAATGATGATACAGGTTTGATTTGTAGATTTATTATCAATAATCAACATCTGAATCAAAAGATATCTGAAAAAGTGTGAGGCATACTTTGTGATGTTCATCTGTCTTTTTTTATCTGAAGGTTATGCATATGTGTTAGATACTAATGTGTTGTTGTTTTTTAACAGCCACAGTTCTCTGTACAATAACACAAGACCCTGTGACGGTGGCTGATTAGAGACGGATGGTGTATTTCCAGAGTTGGTGAAATGACTAAGCACACCTTCTTGGTCATATGAGGTGATAATAATGAAGGTATGTTTAATAAAGCTCTGTATTTGTTTCACAATAACCTGAGAGGGTATTAGAGCATTAGAGAATAACAAATGACATGAAGGTGATAAGTTTTGTATTGTGGGTGAACTGTTACTTAAACAATGTTTTGCTCTGCTTTGCACTTTTCCTCTTCTGCTTATCCTAATATTTTAGATTATATTTGGACCTGAAACATCTGCTAGACTCCAGGAAAGGTGGCGTCAATACTGGACCTGAAAGGGCCTAACAAGTTGAATCTGGTAAAGAAACACGCACACACACGCACACACACGCACACACACACACACACACACACACACACACCCACGCACACGCTTACAGAAAACTGTAAGTTTATGAATATTTTTTACACTGTGGCCAATATTTTGGGGAAGTCAGCATCACTAAATGATATAAAAGATTTTAAGCTCCTCTAAATTTTGCTCCAAGTGTTGTGTTAAATTGAGGATTCTGGACAGACAGCTGCCTGTTTTTCCAGTTCTCGTCATAGTGGTTAACCTAATTGTTTTTGGAGATCCAACAGTGATATATGTGTTTTTTCTACTTTTCCATATCCTGTCACCTTAACCAGCAGGGAGAGTCAAGTTGTGGATCATCATGAAGATTTTCAAAAGGTGAGTTTAGATTTCTTGAATGTTTTATTTACTTTAAATGTTCTTTTAAATATATCATAGAATTTGATTGCAATTTGTTTTCAAACATTTTTCTTAGTCATGCTGGAATCTTGAAGAGTTCTTAGATGAGCATCACCCTACAGTATATCCGTGCATCAGGAACCACCAGACGAGCGATCAGCAGCTACTACATCGTCATGGATAAAAAGGTCATCCTGTGGCTGGGAAGCACATCTTTCACAGGACATGCTTGATGAGATTTCCTAGCTCCAGTTTGTTTTCACACAAGTTTACAGCATTTATACCTTCATTTAAACTGCTGTGTTTGATATGGAGGACCAAGGAAACACCAGAAGTGAAAGATTTGCACGCCAAGTTGTTTAAAATGTAATTTCAGAAGAAAACTATGCGTTCAGAAGAAAACTATGAGTGACGATATATTGAACTTTCAAATTGCTCTGATGAAACATCAAGTTTGGACATCATATTTTGTTGATACTGTCTGTACTAATAAAACATTTAAAGCATATTTGACATTGTTGCATTTTAAAAATTGAATGAATTGTTGAAGTTGTGAATGTTTTCAAATAAAATGTTTTTTATTTTGTAATTTACAGTCTTTTTGACCTTTTTACCATATTTACACTCAAGAGAGTTGAATAAATTAACAATATATTACACCAGGTGGTGTTAAATATAGTTACATTTTTTAACTCTGCCCTGAGTTAAAATTAACCCTTACTTCGGTGTCAATGTGCCAACCCTTTTGAAAGTGTTGATTTAAGTCTGTTTTGAGTGGACCCCATGAGACACTTTCAAAGTGTTGAAATTAACACCCATAGAGTTGTTTTGGGTCCCCATATTTTGCTGTGTACTTATAATAATTTTATATATATATATATATATATATATATATATATATATATATCGTATCATAAAATGTAGTTAACTTTAATTACAAGTACTTGATTATTGTAATCTGACTAAGTAGTTCAGATTACACTCAGTGATGCTCTTACCCAGCAGCTCGTACAGCAGGTTGAGGATGTCTTTCCAGGCGGCTCCAGCTTCTTCTCCTGCACATTCGCTGAAATGAGCCGCACTGTTGTAAACACTCAGCCGGTCGATGCAGTTGGACACCAGAGACAGCATCCCCTGCAAAACAAATCTAAGTGAAACTGAATCCTGGATCTCTTTTGATAGTAACCTGTCAATTGAAGGCCAGATTTCATTTTTTCATCTTTAAAATGTTCCCAAAACTTTGACACCAATATCAATGTCCATTGTCCAATGGGGAAAAGTTTATTCTTGCTTTCATGACCTCTTGATTAGATTACTGTAATGCTTTGCTAGGTGGCTGTCCTGCTGGCCTAATTACCAAACTTCAGCTGGTTCAAAATGCAGCTGCTAGAGAGATTTCTAGAACAGAACCATGATCATATTACTCCAGCTCTTTCATCACTGCATTGGCTCCATATTAAATATCCTATATATTTTAAAATGTTTTCGACTACCTACAAATCCCTGAACGGCTTAGCATCCTCTACGCCACAGGTGTCAAACTCAGTTCCAAAAGGGCCGCAGCTCTGCACAGTTTAGTTCCAACCCTAATTAAACACACCTGATCAAACTAATTGAGTCCTTCAGGCTTGTTTGAAACCTACAGGTAAGTGTGTTGGAGCAGGGTTGGAACTAAACTGTGCAGGGCTTCGGCCCTCCAGGAATTGAGTTTGACACCCCTGCTCTACGCTCAATTAATTCTGGATGATTGATTATTCCCAGAATATCAGCATCAACTGTAGGCGGTAGATCTTTCTCATATCTGACAACTAAACTCTGGAACAGCCTTCCTAGCACAGTTTGGGAAGCAGACGCACTCAGTGTCAGTGTAGCACTACATTAAAGACACATCTCTCTGCATTAGCATACATATAAAACACACATGCTGCTGAAATCCAATTCCTCTAAAGCAGTGGTTCTCAAATTGTGGTACGTGAACCACTTGTGGTACGCGGGCTCACTTCTATTGGTACGTGGAGGAATCACTGAGTAATGAAAGAAATTAATTAATACAATTTTGAAAAATTACCATATTCGTTGTGACATCTCGGTCACTTGAGCGTCAAAATTTAACCCACAGGTTAGAAAAATGAGAAAGAACTGCAGCACAACGTGCTTGCGTATTCCAGGCATGCCCAGTTGAAAACACCTTAACTTTTTACAATGCCGAACCACGAGTCACATGACAAGAATCAACTGATCAGCTTCATACTTTATATAGAATATAACTTTGTTAGACTAATTTATCTCAAACACAGAACAACCCAAACACTGCAGTGCTTCTTAATTTTCTCCATTAATAGAACTCATATTAGCCAGTTAAACTCTGCTGCTATTTTGGGATTTCCGCCTGGATTTTGCCTACCCAGATTTAAAAGCTTCCTAAATGCAGAGGAGTAAATCCAAAAATTTGGTATCATTTTAGAGAAAACCCTTTAAATGTTTATAACACACTATTAAAAGTGTTTAAAATAACTGTATATGTCATCTATGTTATAATAAACACCTAAAAAAGAAGCGCTTTTTGTATTTTTGTTTTATAAACTCAAATTTGAAAGTGTCTCTTTTAGGTTGTGTGTGGTCTCGTGTGCTGTAAATAATGTTGGTGGATTCTGCACATGTCTGTAATCATAGGAAAAAAGAGAAATGTCTCCACCATAATCTATGCAAAAGTTATTGTGCTCCAACTGTTGAGAGGTGCTGTACAAGCCACAGGGAGCGATCATTGTTTTCATATTTCACTATTCTTTTGTTCGATCAAACATAATTCACTGTGTTTGGAGCACGTCAGACATATAAAAGGATTACTTATGCACATCAGCTCAACAACAGAGGAGAATGGCCCTGAAGCGCACAGCATAAGGTGAGAGATGACGGCTGTCTGTGCTATCTGGGGCTGCTTATTGATCATAAATGTATTGTTTTCACTTCTGCCCCATGGAAACAGCGCGATTCATTCAGCAACTGTTTGGCATATGAATATAATTCAGTAAAGAGAACGCTAGAATCGTATGAGCACCGGCAAGAGCTTTCATTTGAGTTATAACTTATACATGTGTCATATGAAAAATATGAAAATGAACCAATGTTCAACACCAAGCTCGGGTATCAAAAATACTGTGTTTTTAAGTGTAAATAACTTTTATACAGTAAAATAAAAACCAAAGTGATGCACATGTGCATAAAATATAGATTCTACACTTTCAAACGAAACCACTTACAAGGGTCTGGTGCAATGCTAGCCCTTTAAATCTGAAAGTGAAGTCGATGACGTCACGGACCCGGTACCAGGTCCGCAGAGTTTAAGCGGTTAGAGTGCAGCAATGTTCTGTCAGCTTGACATCCTCTGAGAAAAACGGGTTCCCTAGCAATCTACATACAAGTTTTACACATACGTCATATGTACATGCAACATGTATTTCAAAATATATCAAAAAATTGTATAAATATGAATATGACTTGTTTTTGAACTGTGGAGTTCTGTAGCTGCTTAATTTGGCCAACTTCACTGCTTTATTTCATTACTGGTCATTATGGTGGTACTTGGAGAGAACAATTTTTTCTTAGGTGGTACTTGTTGGAAAAAGTTTGAGAACCACTGCTCTAAAGGATTGTTAGTCCGCATTATTAGCCATGAACACTTCCCAAAAGACATCATAATGTGAATGGCATCTGCGCTTATGTTAGTCTGTTTTTATTGCTCCCAAAGTTTCCATAATCCTGGACCAGGCCGTATCCTGAGCAGCTGCTGTGGTGGTCATGGAGAAGTAGAGAGCATGAGACTGATCCCTGTAAGACCCCAGTGGCAGACGAGTCCTCGCACTGATCCTGAAGGAACAGCATGTACACCAGCTGGTGACCTCTCCCACCTGCAGCTTCTCCACGATGGACGTCCAGCGTTCTCCAGCCTCTGGCGCCTAGACTGCAGCTCAGCACAAGACGTTTGGCCAGAGGAGAAATGATCGTGCCCAACTGAGCCTGGCTTCTCTCCAGGTTTTTTAATTCACTTTGGTCAATTGGTGAAGTTTGTTCCTTCACTGGTTTAAGGACTTGTGGAGCTGCGCATGGATGGATTTGCTCTTCAGTGTTTGAATTTTCAGCAGTGAATATTAAACCACACTGAACTGAACTAAACTGAACTTCAACTCTGAAAACTGGACTGACACTGTTTCAGTTCACTAGAACTTCTGTGTTCAGCTGCTGCCACACAATCTACACTGTAAAAGTGCTGGAGAAATACAGATGAATTGAATCTCTGCTTCATCCGTGTCTGTCACTGACTGCCGTTTATCTGACATAACTCAGAAGAAACAGACACGCATGTGAGAACAGTGGGCGGAGACAGAACCAGCTCATTTGCATTTAAAGCCACAGGCTAACAAAACAGCTACACTTTTCTCTGACCCCAAAATGTGAGATGACACTTTACAGACACATTCTGGAGACACAAAAGACTAAATAGGATCCCCCTTTAAAATCCTGTAGTGTGGACTAGGCATAAGACGACCTTTAGTCTGGGATAGCCCTAGATCATTGGTGTCAAACTCAGTTCCAAAAGCTCTGCACAGTTTAGTTCCAACCCTAATTAAACACACCTGATCAAACTAATTGAGTCCTTCAGGCTTGTTTGAAACCTACAGGTAAGTGTGTTGGAGCAGGGTTGGATCCAATGACTGTAAAAAATATGGACGACGCTTCAGCCCCTTTTCCCATTGATCGCCTTGAGGGCAAAACGCCTGATTGATGGGCACAAACTGTCGCAAAAGACTGCTGAAATTGGAGCCTTGACATGCGCAGAAGGACTGTCTGATGGAGCCAGAGAAGGAGCCGCGAAAATGAGCGGAGTCGAGCTTCCAACCAAACACTTTATTTAAAATCAACCACGCCCCCCGAACTTCTCAGCTTGCGTTTGCTGTCATATTAACACAAATGGATGTAATAACGTTAACAAATATGAGGGTTTTATATATTCAATCGCGCCAGCTCCGGGCCGCAGCGCATAACCTACTTGCCGCGTCGCGGGCTGATTCCGGCTCGTATGCGGCAGCGCTCGGCCGCCGCATCTGGCTCGATTGACTCGGGCTGGAATCGGGCAGTGAGTCCAGGCATCCGGAGTAGGTCCAGCAGAGGTAGTCAGTCTGAGCTCTGAGGGGGAAGTCTCCGGCAGGCGAGAATCTAGCCGGAACTGGCCCGAGTGTATTTTGCTATCTGGGTGGTTAGGCGTGTATCAGCAAACTAATAAAGCCCTAAAAAAAGCCTTGACCTTAGCGAATAAACAGTGTTCCACCAGATCATGCATGTCAGAAACTGTAGTTTACTGCTGAACTCATTTTGTCATGGTAAAATAACAAAGAAATCGAATTATAACACTTCAATCTTCTGCCGAAGCTCAGACGCGCTGCTTTGAGAAACTGTCAATCACAGCTGTCAATCACGATGACACGCCCAGCATTAAATTACTGCTAAAAACAAACTGTTCACAAAAATGAAGATCTGCACCTATTTCAGCACAATAACCAGTGCCTTAATCCACCAGAACCATCTTTCGGGACATTTTATTGCAAGTGTAATTAATTTTTTTATTTGGGCTCAAGTCTCCTTCATTAACACAGAGGAGGCGGGCTTTATGACTTGTACTGCAGCCAGCCCCCAGGGGGCGATCTAAAGGCCGAGACCTTCACTCAAACGCAGGCTTGCGGCACACTTGGTTGGAACTAAACTGTGCAGGGCTTCGGCCCTCCAGGAATTGAGTTTGACACCCCTGCCCCAGATAATCTAACACATGAACTAGAGAAGCACTGGTGTCACCTCCTCCTTGAAGAGGTTCTGGCGGTTCTTGAGCGAGCGCAGTTTGATCTGCTTTTTCTCGTGCTCCAGCTCTGCGTCCGGCAGTCTGAAGTATCCGATCAGATCATTGAGCGTCTGCAGGACCTCCTCGATGGGGAGAGCCACACACACACGGTTCTTTACACTCAACCCGTCCAGATCTCTGCCAGAAAAACAACAGAACACCAGAGACGGTCAGCTTCTACACACATACTGAGCTAAACACACGCAGAGAGAGAGCAGGGCGTCAGTGCTCTAAGGACTCTTTAAAGAGCTGTATGACAGCATGTGTGTGTTGTGTGTGAACACTGTGGTCTGTGTGTTGTGTTGTTTGTTGTTCAGTTTGGGAGTTGTGTGGAGAGAGTGTTGTATTAAAATTGTTCCAAATTTATTAAAAATAAAAAAGCTGAAGAATCAGATGTACATCAGTATTCACAGCCTTTGCTCAACACTTTGTTGATGCACCTTTGACAGAGATTACAGCCTCAAGTCTTTCTGAATATGATGCCACAAGCTCTGCACAGCTGTCTTTGGGAATGTTTGCCCGTTCCTCTTTGCAGGACCTCTCAAGCTCTATCAGGTTGGATGGGAGGTGACGGTGTACAGCCATTAACAGATCTCTCCAGAGATGCTCAATAGGATTGAGGTCTGGACTCTGGCTGGGCCACTTAGAGACATTAACCGAGTTGTTGTTGTGCCGCTCCATTGATGTTGGCGATGTGCTTTGGATCATTGTCCTGCTGGAAGATGAAGCGTCGCCCCAGTCTGAGGTGGAGAGCACTCTTGTGCAGGTCTTCATTCAGGATGTCTCTGTACATCGCTGCATTCATCTTTCCCTCTATCCTGACTAGTCTTCCAGCTCCTGCTGCTGAAACACATCCCCACAGCATGATGCCAACACCACCATGCTGCACTGTAGGGATGCTGTTAGCCGGGTGATGAGCGCCGCCTGCTGTTCTCCACACGTAACGCCTGGCGTTCACTCCAAACAGTTCAGTTTGAGTCTCATCAGAGCAGAGAGTTTAGTTTCTGATGCTCTGAGAGTCCTTCAGATGCAAACTCCAGGCGGGGAGTGTCTTTCAGTCTGGCCGCTCCACCATACAGATGCCTGATTGGTGGATTGCTGCACAGATGGTTGTCCTTCTGTAAGGTTCTCCTCTCTCCACAGAAGAACGCTGGAGCTCAGACAGAGTGACCATCGGGTTATTGATCACCGCCCTGACTGAGGTCTTTCTCCCCGATCACTCAGCTTAGATGGCCGGCCAGCTCTAGGAAGAGTCCTGGTGGTTAAACATCTTCCACTGACAGATGATGGAGGCCGCTGTGCTCAGTGGAACTTTCAGAGCAGCAGAAATGTTTCTGTAAGCTTCCCCAGCCTTGTACCTCCAGACAATCCTGTCTCGGAGGTCTACAGACAATTCCTTTGTCTTCATGCTTAGTTTGTGCTTTGTCATGCACTGTCAACCCTGGGCCCTTATATAGACAGGTGTAGCCTTTTCAGATCATGTCCATCAGCTGAATTGAGCACAGCTGAACTAAAAATGAAGCTGCTGAAACATCTCCAGTATGATCAGTGGAGACAGAATGAACCTGAGCTCAGTTTAGAGCTTCACGCCAAAGGCTGTCAATACTGATGTACATGTGATTTTGCAGCTTTTTATCCTTAATAAATTTACAACAATTCCAAAAACTCTTTCCACATGGTCATTATGGGGGATTGTGTGTAGAATGTTGAGAAAATCAATCAATTTAATCCATTTTGGAATAAGGCTGTGACATAAACACATGTGGAAAGAGGTAAGCACTATCAACACTTTCCGGATGCTCTGTATATTATGTATTGTGAGTTGTGTGGTACGTGTGTTTGTCTGTTTTGTGTGTGTATTTTGTGTATACAAATGTATTGTGTTATGTTGTGTGTGCCTAATATGTTGTGTTTTATGTGTGTTCTGCTGTGTCTGGCGAGTTGTGTGTGCATTGTCTTCACTGTCTTGTATGTTGTTGTGTATTGTGTTATATGCATGTTGTTTTTGTCGTGTGTGTGTGTGTGTGTGTTTTGTGTGTGCCTGTTGTGTTGTGTGTTGTAAGTGTTTCATGTGTGTGTTGTGATGTGCAAATGGCTGGAGTGGAGCCATCGGGAGCACAACTCAGCTCACTCACGCAGAACACTCAACACATGTGAGAGATAAAAATAGCCAGACGTGTGTGTGTGTGTGTTTGTGTGTGTGTGTGTGCGTGTGTGTGTGTGCGTGTGTGTGTACTGATGCTCCATCTGGCAGCACATTGGGGGAGATTCATTCACATTTATATACACATCAAGGATTAATCAGTGACTGACTAATTATTTGTATCAATAGTCGATTAAGGACGTCATAGTTTTGATGAGCATACGACTTATGAGAAAACAAGTAGAGCAGATGTGTGTTGTGTTGTTTTGTGTGCTTACATTATGTTGTATATAGTATGTGCCATATAAGTGGATGGAGCTATTAATGACAGGGATGGGCTGATGATGAATGGGAGGAGCTACTAATCAAGGGGAGGGGCTGATGATAAATGGATGGAGCTACTAATGACAGGGATGGGCTGATGATGAATGGGAGGAGCTACTAATCAAGGGGAGGGGCTGATGATTAATGGAGCTATTAATGACAGGGATGGACTGATGATGAATGGGAGGAGCTACTAATCAAGGGGAGGGGCTGATGATAAATGGATGGAGCCGTTAATGATAGGGATGGGCTGATGATGAATGGGAGGAGCTACTAATCAAGGGGAGGGGCTGATGATTAATGGATGGAGCTACTAATGACAGGGATGGGCTGATGATGAATGGGAGGAGCTACTAATCAAGGGGAGGGGCTGATGATTAATGGAGCTATTAATGACAGGGATGGACTGATGATGAATGGGAGGAGCTACTAATCAAGGGGAGGGGCTGATGATAAATGGATGGAGCTACTAATGACAGGGATGGGCTGATGATGAATGGGAGGAGCTACTAATCAAGGGGAGGGGCTGATGATTAATGGAGCTATTAATGACAGGGATGGACTGATGATGAATGGGAGGAGCTACTAATCAAGGGGAGGGGCTGATGATAAATGGATGGAGCTACTAATGACAGGGATGGGCTGATGATGAATGGGAGGAGCTACTAATCAAGGGGAGGGGCTGATGATTAATGGAGCTATTAATGACAGGGATGGACTGATGATGAATGGGAGGAGCTACTAATCAAGGGGAGGGGCTGATGATAAATGGATGGAGCTACTAATGACAGGGATGGGCTGATGATGAATGGGAGGAGCTACTAATCAAGGGGAGGGGCTGATGATTAATGGAGCTATTAATGACAGGGATGGACTGATGATGAATGGGAGGAGCTACTAATCAAGGGGAGGGGCTGATGATAAATGGATGGAGCTACTAATGACAGGGATGGGCTGATGATGAATGGGAGGAGCTACTAATCAAGGGGAGGGGCTGATGATTAATGGAGCTATTAATGACAGGGATGGACTGATGATGAATGGGAGGAGCTACTAATCAAGGGGAGGGGCTGATGATAAATGGATGGAGATACTAATGACAGGGATGGGCTGATGATGAATGGGAGGAGCTACTAATCAAGGGGAGGGGCTGATGATTAATGGAGCTATTAATGACAGGGATGGACTGATGATGAATGGGAGGAGCTACTAATCAAGGGGAGGGGCTGATGATAAATGGATGGAGATACTAATGACAGGGATGGGCTGATGATGAATGAGAGGAGCTACTAATCAAGGGGAGGGGCTGATGATAAATGGATGGAGCCGTTAATGATAGGGATGGGCTGATGATAAATGGGAGGAGCTAATAATCAAGGGGAGGGGCTGATGATAAATAGATGGAGTAATTAATGAAGGGGAGGGGCTGATGATGAATGGAGGAGCTACTAATCAAGGGGAGGGGCTGATGATAAATGGATGGAGCTAATAATCACAGGGATGGATTGATGATGAATGGGAGGAGCTACTAATGAAGGGGAGGGCCTAATTATGAAGTGGCAGAGCTACTGGTGAAGGGAAGGAGCTGATGGTTACATATTCTCCCTCATAAGTGATTATTCCGCCTCCTGATGTTGAATGTGGTTATGCTCATAATATCGGTAGTTTGGTGTTGATTTCCCTAATTGGGCGACCGTTATTCATCGGCAAGGAAATGGTTTAAATATTAGTGCTCCATTACGACACTTAAGTGTATAAGTGCACAGCGTTTCATTTGGGACACAGAATGCTTTTATCAGTCAGACGATGTGTGTGTGTGTGTGTGTGTGTGTGTGTGTGTGTGTGTGTGTGTGTGTGTACCTGATGAAGCAGCTGAAGAGTCGTGTAGTGTTGCGGATGATGCGAGCGGCTCTCGACTCCTCGTGCTGACAGCGCTGTAACGTCAGACCATCATCCATGTGTCCTTCTGAATGCAGACACGCCTGAGAAACACACAGAAGATCAGCTGCTTATTGAAGAGATGTATCTGAAATCACCCTCATACCCTTAATAGTGCACTATTTGAGGGAGCAGCCATTTCTAGTGGTGTTTAAAACTATAACGCACATTCTGAAATGCACTCAAATCAATCCCACAATGCACTGCAATATGGAGTGTACAACCCATGTACAGAACATTCAAGAGCTAGAAAATAACCATAATGCACTGTGAGTTAGAGTAGTGGTTCTCAAAGGGTTGGTGGACAATGAAGGGGTGGGGGGGGTTGGGGGTCGCCTGGTGATTTCCATAAAAATCTATTTATGTTTATTAAACCATAAGAATGAACATATTTTATCCAAAACCTACTGAAGAGAAAAAAATAGTTGTCCATAGTTACTATATACTATATAGTAACTACAGTAGCTTATAGTAACTAGTTGTTTTGGATTGCGACCCCTGGGGTAATTACATTATAATAAAGACACAGCAATAGCATCAGATGCAGCAGATTGATTTTACAACACCAGGTTAAACTTTCTGACACATTTACAGCTCTTACATACATTTAAAAAAATTTAACAAAGAACAGACTTGGGTCTATTGGTGTGTGTGTGTGCGCCAATGCATGCAAGGTTTCTGTATTTATAACCACCTCAGAGGATAATGGGGCTCGCGAGTCACTGGCATTGTTATTTTGGGGGTCGCCTGCTGGAAAGTTTGGGAACCCCTGAGTTAAAGACCTGCAGTACCAAAATTTGCTGGATGAATCCGGGTGCAGGCAGAAAGTTTCTCATGCAGTGCAGGTTCCTGGAGAATACAATTACTTGGGGGACTCCCACAAAATGGAAATATTTTAATTAATTTACTTTAAAACAAATACTCTGCTAATTATCTCCTGCACAGAAACAAGAATGACTAAACATAAAAAACTTAGACTTATATGTTGTTTAATTAATTTATATTTGTAATGTGATAATCTTTAAGCTAAATAGTTAAAATGTGCCTTTTATTTATTTATTTATTAATAGGGATGCCTTTGGTTTAATGTTTGCACATTGCTGAAGGTAAAACAGGCAAACACATGTTCTGAAGGGCAAACACTTTTCTATTTGACCTCTTTAGAAATCAGTGTTTATTATTATTTTGTTTTATTACAGAATTATTAGCCCATTTCTAGCTCATTCATTAATTTTCTTTTCCGAGGCCGGGTCACGAGGGCAGCAGTTTTAGGAGAGAACCCCAGACTTCCCTCTCCCCAGACACTTCCTCCAGCTCCTCCAGGGGGATCCCGAGGCGTTCCTAGGCCAGCCAAGAGACATCCCTCCAGCATGTCCTGGGTCTTCCCCGAGGCCTCCTCCCGGTGGGACATGCCTGGAACACCTCCCTAGGTAGGCGTCCAGGAGGCATCCGAAACAGATGCCCGAGCCACCTCAGCTGACTTCTCTTGATGTGGAGTAGCAGCGGCTCTACTCCGAGCTCCTCACCCTGTCCATAAGAGTGCGCCCTGCCATCTCTAACTGTTCTGACTGTATTTCTATGTTCTTAAAAGCTCCTCATTGATGTCCATGTTTATTCATTCATTCGTTCTCTTTTCCGCCCTTTATTAATCAGGTATTGCCACAGCTAAATGAACCGCCAACTTATCCAGCATATGTTTTACGCAGCGGATGCCCTTCCAGTTGTAACCCATCTCTGGGAAACATCCAGACATACTCATTTCACACTCATACACTACGGACAATTTAGCCTACCCAATTCCCCTATAGTGCATGTGTTTGGACTGTTGGAGAAACCGGAGCACCCGGAGGAAACCCACGCCAACACGGGGAGAACATGCAAACTCCACACAGAAACACACACTGACCCAGCTCAAACTAGCGACCTTCTTGCTGTGTGGCGACAGCACTACCTACTGCGCCACTGCGTCACCAATGATGTCCATGTTCATCAATCCAATTAATGAACTCACATAAGCTGACACTTATTTGCTTGTTTGTTTTTCATCATTTGCATTAATGCATCATGTCTAAATGAACCTGTCAGCCAGCCAGCAGTCACTTTCAGGGATTTACACCTGCCTAACTTTAAATAGTAACAGTTCTTGACCACAGTGAGCTACAAAGATGAATGCAAAGAAGACACTTCCAGCTTTGCTATGGTCCATCTAGAGTTTCATGCTAAAAATATGAAGTTATACAATATTTCGTACTGAATTTAAAACATTACTTCTCACCTATAAAGCTCTAAATAATCGAGCTCCTGTTTATCTAACCAACCTTCTCTCTCGCTACAATCCAACTCACTCTTTAAATCTAAAAACTCAGGGCTTCTGGTAGTACCTAAATTAGCAAAGTCCACTAAAGGAGGTCGAGCCTTCTCATTTATGGCTCCTACACTCTGGAATGGCCTTCCTGATAAAATCCGAGGCTCAGACACACTCTCTCAGTTCAACACTAGATTAAAGATCTATCTGTTTAGTAAAGCACACACTCAATGCATCACCTAGCGGGTTTCCAAACAAGGTTCTGCATCTTGCTTATATACACTATGAACAGCAGCTACGCTAATTATTCTCTCTATCCTCTACTTCCACCTGGGGATACTCATCCCAAGGTCCTCAGACTATGCAGAGTCACTGATTCGATTCAAGACCAAGGTGATCCCAAGGTTTCCATAATCCTGGACCAGGCCGTATCCTGAGCAGCTGCTGTGGTGGTCATGGAGGAGTGGAGAGCATGAGACTGAATCCAGTGACGCTCCAGGGACAGACGAGTCTTCGCTGAGGCTGACTTCCAGCCTCCCTCGCTGAGACTGCAGCTCTGCACAAGACTTTTGGCCAGCGGAGAAATTAAAATGGTCTGAGTCTGGTTCTCTCAAGGTTTTTTTTCTTCACTCTCCTATCGGTGAAGTTTTTTTCCCTCTCCGCTGTCGCCTCTAGCTTGCATGGTTTGGGATCGGTAGAGCTACGCATCGATGAATTTGCTCTTTAATGTTTGGACTTTCAGTAGTGATTATTAAACCACACTGAACTGAGCTGAACTGAACTTAAACACTAAAAACTGAACTACCCTGATCCATTTACTATGATCATCTATGTGAAGCTGCTTTGACACAACCTACATTGTAAAAGCGCTGTACAAATAAAGCTGAACTGAATTGAATCATAAAGTAACAAGAAAGGAAAATAATACTGTGTTCAATATTTGTTTTTCCATATACAAGGAAAAAGATTAATGTACTATCCTAGAAAAAAACACGCCTTGAAAGCCAAGCGTCTCATGAGTTTACTTTTCTATTAGAGTTCTATCATGAGTTTATACTTTGTTAGAGATTTGTTTTTTCCATCACATCGTCTCATCTGATACTTGAAAATGTGCATAAACACAGGCTGATGAAAACCCAGATAGTAGGTGTGAGTCTTACTCGTCGTTTGACAGGTCCGAGTCGAGCTGATTTGACGTCCAGCGCCTGATAGGAGAGCCAGAGTCCCGTTGCCACATGCATAACGAAACACAGAGAGTCTCCATATTTGATCTCAGCGACTCCCATTCCCTCGATGTCCCGCTTCGGACTGCACTCCAACTTTTCCTGAACAAACACAAGATGGTGGTTTAATCATCAGACAGAATGACATTTAGATCTACAACACTAGTGGTGTAACGCATCACAAATCTCCCGGTTTGGATCACACGGCGGTTTTTGAGTGGCGGATATTTTGCGTATTTGCAAAAAAAAGGGAGACAAATGTCTTTTGCTTTCTATTTATTTCAGCACTGCAGAAAACTTGGTTTTAACAGACAGAAATTAGAGGCTGTCACTTTTTATAAAAATAAAATCAAGAAATAATCACCTGGATAAAAAAATAAAGTAAAATATTCACTATTGTGAAAAATGATCTTTGCTTCTTCTGTTGCTGATATTGCTAAATGTATAAATCTAACATTATAATCTTGTCCAACAAGGCATCATATTAATTTTTAGGTCTCATTTAACATAAAAGACTCATTAATTCACTCATAAAACATCATGTTTCATTAATGGATGTATCTTTTTGGAAGAATTACTCAGCGACACATGTTTGACGGTTGTTTGTCGCCACCTACTGGTTAAACAGTGTAATTGCTACAACTTTCAACAGCGTCACATTGCATTAAACCATGATTCTAACACATACCTGTCAACACTGGGATGTGAAAATAAGGGATATGCCCACAATAATAAGGGATTCCCCTTTAAAAAAAAATCCCCAAATTACACGTTATCTCCTGTTTTCGTTCTTAATCAGGGAGGTCGGTGTATTTTAATTTATGTTATTTTATTAGGTGTAGTTAGTTTCAATTGGATTATTAGTAGTGTGTACTTTTTGTTTGTTATTTTTCTGTGGGTTCACTCCAAGGTAGTTGGCTCACGATTTTTTTTTTTTTGTAACAAAAAAAAAAAGAAAAAGACAAAAAAAAAATACAAATAAAAAGGCCCGACACAGAAGGGTCACTAAAGTTGTAAGTCAGGGTTGTAACAAATGAAATTAAGTGTTTGAAGAACTTTAACTTAAGATTATAAAGCGATTTATTTTCTGCTGATGTATGGTCACAGCCACATCACCCTGCAGCCCAAGAGCGGTTACTCACTGAAGCTAAGCAGGGCTGAGCCGGGTCAGTGTCTGGATGGGAGAGCACATGGGAACACTAGGCTGCTGTTGGCAGTGGTGTTAGTGAGGCCAGCAGGGGGCGCTCAACCTGTGGTCTGTGTGAGTCCTAATGCCCCAGTATAGTGAAGGGGACACTATACTGTCAGTGAGCGCCGTCTTACGGATGAGATGTTAAACTGAGCTCCTGACTCTCTGTGCTCATTAAAAATCCCATGGCACTTCTCGTGAAAGAGCAGGGGTGTAACCCTGGTGCCCTGGCCAAACTCTCACCATTAGCCCTTACGATCATGGCCTCCCAATCATCCCCATCCACTGAATTGGCTCTATCACTGTCTCTCCACTCCCCCAATAGCTGGTGTGTGGTGAAGCACTGGTGCTGTTGTCCTGTGGCAGCCGTCGCATCATCCAAGTGGAGCTGCACACTGGTGGTGGTGTGGAGAGACCCCCCCTCATGATTGTGAAGCGTTTTGGGTGTATGGCCATACACAATAACTGCGCTATAGAAATACATATTAAATACGGTATTTCTAAACGTATTTAAATGTTACAATAAATGATTTACAATGTAAACCGAAAACCGTGACCAGAGAAATGTGATGCGAAGCGAATCGACAATTTTGTGAACCATCCCACTTCTAATTACTATGTTTTTTTTTTTATTACTTAATATTCGATGTCTCAATGCTATTGCGGTGATTAGTTTGTGTAATGTTGCCATTTCTAAATGCACTTAATTTGAAGTGAATGTTTTAAGTGATAGGATTGTGTTTTATTAAAGCTTAAGTAATCTACGGCCCCGTTTACACTGCCAGTTAAATGTGACCCAATTCCGATTTTTTTGCTCATATGTGACACAGATCGGATCTGTTCTATGAACACGCATGCATTCGAATTCGCATGCATTTGGATATTCAGAGATGGTTTCAGGCCTCCTTCATATGTGTAAATAAATCAGATATAGATCGGATATGTGACAATGCGACTGTCATGTAAACAGGCAGATCGGATTTATTAAGGC
This sequence comes from Danio rerio, assembly GCF_052040795.2. Lineage (NCBI taxonomy): Eukaryota > Metazoa > Chordata > Actinopteri > Cypriniformes > Danionidae > Danio > Danio rerio. Next base: position 1,009,431 of record NC_141037.1, read on the forward strand.
GTTCCGTTCTGTACAGCATTAAACTTGCGACAATGTGCTGCTTCTCCACGGTTTAATAACAGAAAAAAGAGCGTGTGTGGAGACGCCGACGCCGTAAACAACATCAGAGCAAACACAGAGGAGGAAAGTGGTCAGTCGCCACAATTTGCTCCCACCAGACCCGAGATCTCTCTTGTACCCATACATTCCTCTGAATGGTGGAGGACATTATACAGCATATCAACCACAAGCGCAAACTGCGATGACGGCCCTTTCCCACCTCCTCGTCAAAATCATTTTAAAGTCGGGTGAACTTCGTGTTGTAACTTTTGCTTTTTGTCACTATTAATACACAAACTGCGGGCTACACATACAATAACTTTATTCTCTCTAACACCAGTACGCACACAGGCAAAGACAATGGCTGCGTCCGAAACCGCCTACTACTCAGTAGGTACTGCATTTGAATTTAAACGTACTACTCGGCCGTTAGACAAGTGCGTTCCGTACAGTATGAATGTGAAAAGTATGAATGGAATTCGGACGTACTACATCAGCCATTTTGTCATGGTCACGTGACCTACGTGCGTC
>NC_141037.1:1015000-1060000 GCF_052040795.2 Danio rerio
GTGTATGGGTGTTTCCCAGTGCTGAGTTGCAGCTAGAAAGGCATTTGCTGTGTAAAACATATGCTGGAATAGTTGGCGGTTCATTCTGCTGTGGTGATCTCTGGTGAATAAAGGGACTAAGCCAAAGGAAAATGAATGAATTGAATTACACACAAGTCTTACACGTTCTAAAGTCAAATTTAAACATTAAGTACATTATTCACTTAAACTTTGAAAACACCAGATTAAAGCATTTTAAAGGGTTTCCAGCAGCAGTAAAACCCAGTTTAAGGTATCTTGAAGACACACACACCTGATGCGTAGCGGCTCCAGCCTCCAGAGCGACCGCGCTTTAGCTCCTGCTTTACCCGTCTCGTAATTCACCAACCTGAAAAACACAGAAACACATAATCAGAGCTGGAGAAGTCGCATCAAAAAACAAATACGGGACTTTTTATCTTCTATAGCTGTGTCCGTTACACCGTAGATCACAATCAACAACCAGATTTTTAACACTCGACTGCTAGATCCCAAAATTAACAGAAGAATAGGCAAGAATTTCAAGAATTCAAGAATTATTTTGCTTTCAGTTGTTGTTTTTAGGATTGTTTTGTGGTGATGATGTGGTGTTGTTTCAGGTGTTGTTTTGTTGTTATCGGGATTGTTTTGGGTGTTGTTTTGTAATGTTGTTTCAGGTGTTGTTGTGTTGTTATCGGGATTGTTCTGGCTGTTGTTTTGTTGTGTTGTTATCGGGATTGTTTCGGGTGTTGTTTTGTAATGTTGTTTCAGGTGTTGTTGTGTTGTTATCGGGATTGTTCTGGCTGTTGTTTTGTTGTGTTGTTATCGGGATTGTTTCGGGTGTTGTTTTGTAATGTTGTTTCAGGTGTTGTTTTGTTTTGTTGTTATCGGGATTGTTTTGGGTGTTGTTTTGTAATGTTGTTTCAGGTGTTGTTGTGTTGTTATCGGGATTGTTCTGGCTGTTGTTTTGTTGTGTTGTTATCGGGATTGTTTTGGGTGTTGTTTTGTAATGTTGTTTCAGGTGTTGTTTTGTTTTGTTGTTATCGGGATTGTTTCGGGTGTTGTTTTGTAATGTTGTTTCAGGTGTTGTTTTGTTGTGTTGTTATCGGGATTGTTTTGGGTGTTGTTTTGTAATGTTGTTTCAGGTGTTGTTGTGTTGTTATCGGGATTGTTCTGGCTGTTGTTTTGTTGTGTTGTTATCGGGATTGTTTTGGGTGTTGTTTTGTAATGTTGTTTCAGGTGTTGTTTTGTTTTGTTGTTATCGGGATTGTTTCGGGTGTTGTTTTGTAATGTTGTTTCAGGTGTTGTTTTGTTGTGTTGTTATCGGGATTGTTCTGGCTGTTGTTTTGTTGTGTTGTTATCGGGATTGTTTTGGGTGTTGTTTTGTAATGTTGTTTCAGGTGTTGTTTTGTTTTGTTGTTATCGGGATTGTTTTGGGTGTTGTTTTGTAATGTTGTTTCAGGTGTTGTTTTGTTTTGTTGTTATCGGGATTGTTTTGGGTGTTGTTTTGTAATGTTGTTTCAGGTGTTGTTTTGTTGTGTTGTTATCGGGATTGTTCTGGCTGTTGTTTTGTTTTGTTGTTATCGGGATTGTTTTGGGTGTTGTTTTGTAATGTTGTTTCAGGTGTTGTTTTGTTTTGTTGTTATCGGGATTGTTCTGGGTGTTGTTTTGTAATGTTGTTTCAGGTGTTGTTTTGTTGTGTTGTTATCGGGATTGTTTCGGGTGTTGTTTTGTAATGTTATTTTGGGTGTGTTTTGTTGTGTTGTTATCAGGATTGTTTTGGCTGTTGTTTTGTTATCGGGATTGTTTTGGGTGTTGTTTTGTAATGTTGTTTCAGGTGTTGTTTTGTTGTGTTGTTATCGGGATTGTTCTGGCTGTTGTTTTGTTGTGTTGTTATCAGGATTGTTTTGGGTGTCGTTTTGTGGTGTTGTTTTGAATGTTGTTTTGTTGTTGTTTTGTGCTATTGTTTACAGGGTTGTTTTGGGCTGTTGTTATCAGGATTGTTGTAGGTGTTGTTTTAAGGCAGGGGTCACCAATCTCGGTCCAGGAGGGCCGGTGTCCCTGCAGGGTTTAGCTCCAACTTGCCTCAACACACCTGTCTGGATGTTTCAATTATACCTAGTAAGAGCTTGATTAGCTTGTTCAGGTGTTTGATTAGGGTTGGAGCTAAAATCTGCAGTACACCAGCCCTCCAGGAACATGTTTGGCGACCACTGTTTTAAGGTGTTGTTATCAGGATTGTTCTGGCTGTTGTTTTGTGGTGCTGGTATCAGGATTGTTTTGCGGTGTTGTTTTGTGGTGTTGTTATCAGGATTGTTCTGGGGGCTATTCCATAAACCAAGTTTACAGAAAAAGCCAGGCTTATTTTGGTAAGTCAGGTTTATTAATGACAGATTCGGTTTCATAAATCAAATTTACGATAGTTCAAAATTAATAACCCTGGCAACTTATGCTGGGAAACTAGCCTGGTCCGGGGCAGGCTAACTCTCAGGCTAAGCCTTAAGTTCAAGCTTAATCAAAGTAATGTTAACATTTACCTGCCATAATTTGATGCCATTTAAATTCACTTAACCTCTTAATAACTTTATAGCCACTTAATAGCAATATATATATATATATATATATATATATATATATATATATATATATATATATATATATATATATATATATATATATATATATATATATATATATATATATATATATATATATTGCTATTAAGTGGCTATAAAGTTATTAAGAGGTTAATAATACATTATATATATATATTCTAAACATTGCATTGGTACTTAATAATCTAATGTATGAACACAAATATATTATTGTAAAGCATTCTGTAGAAAATAATAATTTAAAAGATATATATATATATATATATATATATATATATATATATATATATATATATATATATATATATATATATATATATATATATATATATACACACACACACAAACACACACACACACACGTTAATTTTTTTCGGCTTAGTGCCTTTATTAATCTGGGGTTACCACAGCGCAATGAACGGCCAACTTCTACAGCAGCTTAATGCAGCGGACGCCTTCACTTGGAAACATCCATACACACTCATTCACATTCCTACACTACGGTCAATTTAGCTTATTCAATTAACATATAGCGCATGCCGCATGTCCTTGGATTTGGGGGAAACCAGAGCACCTGGAGAAAACCCACTCGAGCGCGGTGTTAGGAAAGACACTGACTAATATAAAGAAAAAGGCTACGTTTCTTAAATAATGACTTTAAAGCTGTAAAATGAGTAAAATAATCGGGAGATGATCCGTGCTGTGCAGCAGCGTCACTTTACTGTAAAGATATATTCCCACGGCCCGCGGAAAACAAGTGGCAAAGGGAAAGCAACGATTTGCAGCAGATTCAGGAGCAAATTAAAAATCCCACCGCTTGTGTGTGCACGGCTCTTTGTTTATTTTAAACCTATGTGCTTACATTTAAAACATTGTGTACGTTACATTGAGCCTTGCAATGCATTAAAACTTTTCCTTACAAGAAACAATTGGCAGTAAGCGCAAATCCTCTCTCTCTCACGCAAATGCGCGCGGTCAAGCACAATTACTGTTTTATAACAAATATTTAATTACGCCTAAATAATAGCCTATATTTAAAAATATATTGCTACTGTAGCCTATTGAACTATCTGCAGTTTCGCGGCTCACTCGCTGTGAACAGCTGTGTCTCATTTCAGAGCTCTTTCAGTTCTCGAAGTTGCCATGGTAGCACACAACATAATCGATGTATCTATGCTCGACTTTTAAGGTTTCACGACAGAAACGTACACGAGCAGTTATCTAGATTATTTAAACTGAACTCAGATTAGTTAGATCAAATGATCTTCAACTTGCCGTTATGGAACCAGTTTAAGCGTGGACGTTTAGTTCAGCTCATTGAAGTCAGGCTTTAGGCTTTAATCCCCACTTTTTTTAACCACTTTTATGATATAGCCCCCATGGCTGTTGTTTTGTGATGTTGTTTTCGGGGTTGTTTTGGGGTGTTGACCTGGTGTTGTTTTGTGGTGTTGTTTTCATGGTTGTTTTAGGGACTTGATTGCAGGGTTGATCTGGGTGTTTTGAGGTGTTGTTTTCAGGACTGTTTTGGGTGTTGATTTGACCTCTGATGTTGTTTTCAGGTGTTGTTTTGGACATTTTGATTATACAAAGAACTGTTAATGCTCAAAGAATTAAACGCTTGAGTGTTTTTTTTTATAAATATATAAAGAAAAGTGTTTTTACAGGTGGTTTGTCAAGCCCACTCACCTGTGTGAGGCACACTTCATAAATGCAGTGTTATTTTTATAGCTATGGGATAATTGTAAGAAACGCCTAGAGCAAATGTACAAAACTGCTGTAAGTGTCATTTTAAGGATCAGAGAGATGAAAGTGTGTTTTCTACAAGCAGTTTTCAAGCCCACTCGCCTGTGTGAAGCACACTCAGAATTGCATAATGTTTGGAGGTTGTCGTGTGGTGTGGTGGATGGGAAAGAAGAGAGAGTCCTGGTTTGGTATAGCTATATTTTTTGATTAAAGCTTCAGCAATTAATCGACACAAGAATATTTGATTCTGTCAGAAGCCTAGTATAAACAGAAACAAACTCTCTCTCTATCATCTGAACTGGATGACTCCCTGCCAGACGTCTGAAGGAGGTCTGGGTAAAATCCTTGAGAAGGAGTTGCTGTGATGTGATTGGATCTCAAGGACAGGACGCATCGCCGCAGGTCACAGCTGACAACTGATATCTAATCCTGCAGACGCCGTGCTAAACGCCACCGTGCTAAAAATAGCCTTACAAGGAGCACAGAGAGTCCAATCACATCCACATCCCCGGGTTACTCAAGCTCGACCCACTTCAGACACACTAACACACTCACTGGAGCGGCTAAACATGGACACACACACACACACACACACACAATAGACGGATCTTATAGGACACGGAGTCACTAAAATACCCATATTAGCTATCTTTCCATTCAAAGATGCTAATTAAAATTAAGCGCAGTAAATGGAATATCCCATACAGAAACATTATACATGGAAATATATGCAAATTGCATATATAAAATGCAAGTTTGACATATAGAAAATATATGACATGTTTTTATACAACATACATTTCAAAATTATTGCAAATAAAATGCTTCCATGCAATGATGCAATTACTTACTAGCAATTAAACTTGCAAAAGTGAAATATCACATATAGAAACACCACGCATGGAAATATATGCAAATTACATTTATGATAAGCAAGTTTGATATTAGATGTTACATATATGCATGATTTTTACATATATATATCATATATGCAACATATATTTCTAAATATTGGGACATACATTTAAGTGTCATTACATTTAGAAACATTATGCATGTAAATATATGCTAATTACATATATACATATACACAAATTACATATATGCAAATTCTTATTTGGGTTTTACATTTATAATATATGCTATATATGCAAAATATATTTGGAAATATTGCAAAAAACAATCCTTTATTAGATGTGTTTTCAGCCAAAAAAAGCGGATTAAACTTATATGCAAAAATGGAATATTTGATATAGAAAAATTACACATGGCAAATTATGCAAATTAGCTATGTTTCCATCCAAAGATGCAAATTAAACATGCACAGAAGTGAAATATATAACATACAAAAATGACATGAGGTCGCACTAAAAATCACACACACACACACACACACACACACACACACACACACACACACACACACACACACACACACACACACACACACACTAGACGGATCTTATAGAGTCACTAAAATACACCTAAAATACATACATTACATTTCATAATATTACTGACTTACTGTACTAATACTAAAGCCCCTATTGGCTATCTTTCCATTCAAGGATGCTAATTAAAATTAAGCGCAGTAAATGGAATATCCCATACAGAAACATTATACATGGAAATATATGCAAATTGCATTTATGAAATGCAAGTTTGACATGTAGAAAATATATGACATGTTTTTATACAACATACATTTCAAAATTATTGCAAATAAATGCTTCCATGCAATGATGCAATTACTTACTTGCAATTAAACTTGCAAAAGTGAAATATCACATATAGAAACACCACGCATGGATATATATGCAAATTGCATTTATGATAAGCAAGTTTGATATTAGATGTTACATATATGCATGATTTTTACATATATATATATATATCATATATGCAACATATATTTCTAAATATTGGGACACACATGTAAGTGGCATTCCATTTAGAAAAATTATGCATGTAAATATATGCTAATTACATATATACATATACGCAAATTACATTTTGGTTTTACATGTATAATATATGCTATATATGCAACATATATTTGGAAATATTGCAAAAACAATCCTTTATTAGATGTGTTTTCAGCCAAAAAAGCTGATTAAACTTACATGCAAAAATGGAATATTTGAAAAAGAAAAATACACTTGGCAAATTATGCAAATTAGCTATGTTTCCATCCAAAGAAGCAAATTAAACATGCACAGAAGTGAAATATATAACATACAAAAATGACATGAGGTCGCACTAAAAATGATGAGCTCATACTGAGAAACTAGGCATCGTGTAGGCTTCATACTGATTACTTTATCAAACAATATTTGTTTTAAACATGCATTTTAAAGTAGACACTACTATGACCATTTATGTGAAGCTGCTTTGACACAATCTACATTGTAAAAGCGCTATAAAAATAAAGCTGAGTTGAATTGAACTTCAAGCTTTCTCTAGATACATGTCTCATGTCTGTGTGTTTTGCTTTCGTGTAGTTTCAGCGCATTTTACTGACGCGTTTCTAAAAACAGTAGGCAGATAGACAGAAGAAATAATCCCTACACTATTTATTTTCCTCATTTTGCAAAAGCACACACTTTTGTTGTTATCCGCTTGTGAAGTGGTGAGGTGTTTGTGACGTTTGTATTACTGTTTCCGGGTCCAAGTGGCCAATCACTTGAGTGGAGAAATCATTCGTTTATGATCACATTTTATTCCTATCACACATTAAAGTTAGTTTCATATAAAATCATAGTGTACACAACAATCTCTGGGCTTGCTGCATAACAAATACCAAAAATTTAACAATTTATAAAAACATTAATCACTTTCTGGCCATCGGATATTAGGCATGGACATATATACTGATTGTGATTTACGAAAGCCTTAAATCGCTTTGTAAACGTTTATTATTACCATTTCATGAGTCTCCCCATTCAGTTGAATAGAGCGCTTGGACCCGGAAGCCGCTTCGCGTGACGTCACACTTAACAAGTAGACACCAAACCAGTGCTTAATTTGTGAATCACGAGGTCCCGGAACAGATCGGGGTAATGGATCCGGCATACTACCCAAGGATGTAGAGATGTCGCACAGGAAAGCGAAGAGTGGGGGGAATGAATAAGGGCCCGTTGGATAGCGGAGGGGTGTTGCGGACGCAAGTTGGGAGCTGCAGCGGGGGTTGGTTGTCGTGGACGAAAATGAAGAAGGTTGGGGAGTCGTGGAACAAAGTGAAAGTGAACAGCGGACGAAGGAGGAGGGAGGGTGAGTAGGGGTATCGGTTAAATGATGTGCCAGATCCGGCATGTTCCGGCACAAATTAAGCCCTGCACCTAACAGATTTGATGGATGTATTGCTCTTATCTGTACGATCAACACTGAAAGTGTCATTCAAGTTATTTTCTGCATTTTCGGAAGAAGACGCCTTAAACCATGTATATGCGGTCTTCGACCCCTGGGGGTTAATTGTCTGTTTATTGCTGTGAAACATCGTAGAATAATCAGGGGCCTCATGTATCAACGCTGCGTACGCACAAAAACTTTGCGTACGCCAGGTTTCACGCTCAGAATCGCTCATGTTTGGATTTACTAACGATGAACTGAACGTTTTTTGTGCGTGTCTGTTTTATTTCCATTGGCGACTCCTAGAGGCAGTTGTGTTAAATTCCTCTCTACAAAGTGTCTGAGCCTTGCAATGGCAGCTGTATGAGACGGGTTCATCCAGCAGGTATATAAGGTTTCCATACCATACAGTTGACCAGCTAAACATTAAAGCACAATTTGCAGCGGTCGCCTGTTTTCCCAATGTAATCTGAGCGATCTACCGCACGCACATTTCTATAAAGACACTATCTGAAGATGAATTTGCATGCGTGAATCAGAAACATTTCCATTCAATAAATGTGCAAATAAAATATGATGCACAGACTTATTAATGATTCCTGCTTGTCTTTCTCGTGATTAATAGTTGGCAAAATCTGATATGTAGCAGGGGAAAAAAGAAGAAAGAGTTCATCAGACGCTGGATTCAAACCGAGTTCATGCTCGAACGTGTCAATACATGTTGACATGCGTCTTATGAGCTGCGCCACTGAGACTGTTACAGATGCTGCAAGATTTTACACCTATAAATCACACTATTTCTCTTTTAAGTCACTCAGTGCGATGTTCAGACCCATCTGTGTTAACCGCATCAGCTAAACTCTCCCACTCTATTTTTTTCTTTTGTTGTTCTGGAGAACAAACTTGCAAGTAACACCGCTTTTCTCCGGTCTACCTCCGAAAGCAGCACCTCCAATCCACATTCTGTTCAAAGTTTCTCTTCTTGCTTTTGCCGTTGCTTTTTCGTTGGGTTTTGCCATTAGCATAGTCATTAGCATATTCATACGGGGGAGGAGGCAGGGAGGGGTTTTGCGCTCGTGCATGTTGCGCTCAGTTTTACGTTCATTCAGATGTACAAAAGAATATGCGTGGGATTCGGCGTACGCAGTGTTTCATACATCTGAATTTTTTTCTGCGTACGCACATTTACAGCTTTGTGCGTACGCAATGATTTAGTATGATTTCCACGCAAGTCTTCGTACATGAGGGCTGTACTGTATAACTAGGGGAGTCAAAACGAATTGTTTTTTTCTGTGCATCACAATGCAGACGGGGAAAATTGGATACCGGTTCATTAATAATCATAACGGGTTATTATGTACTGACGTCATTTATCTCCTATGTGCGATGTCGTAGTAGAATACTATGGCGAAGGAGGCGAGGGAGAGTAAATAAAACGCTCCTACTGCTTAAAAGGTGGATAATTATGCACAGTTCAACTGCTTGTGAGTTTGCTGGACAGTCTTTCATTGACACTGAAGAAGACACAGCAAACGAGCTGCTATTTCACCACTATGGAGAGATGCTGTAAAACTCCATCTCTCTCCATCGCCGCTGCATACAGACAAGACAGTGCAAAAAGGGCAGTAGTGCAAACAAATATGAACATAGAATATAATAAAGAAATAAAGAAAAGAAATGTAAAAAATAAAAATAGATTAATAAAAATAACAATATATCAGTAAAATTAAAAAGATTAATAAAAATAAAAATAGATTAATGGTAATTTATGAAACCTCTCTCTCTCTCTCTCTCTCTCTCTCTCTCTCACTCACTTTAGACATTTGAGCCGCTGGTGTGTTTGTGAGGTGACTTTTCCTCTCCTCTCGGCTGTTAAAGCGATACTTGTGGATCCTGACACGAGCGTGCCTGAGATGTGAGTTTTCTCCACTGTGTCTATTACGGATTACCTGTGATAACAGTGTATTATTCGCATACAGACTCTAACCGCAGCTGTGCTTTCCGCGTCACTCATCGTTAAACATCGTTTTCATTTCTAAAGCCGATCGCAGCCCTTTCTGTTGAGCGGGTGAAGACAATGACCAATCATTGGAGTGTAAACCTCGCCTGTCAGCGCTCAAAAAGCAAGCGGGATCATATTTACATGAGTTTATTTGCTGTAAATGCTCATGCTGTCCTCTGTGCATGTGTTGGAGTTTTGTTTCATACATTAAATAAGAGTGTTTTCTTTGAGCAGGTCAAATTAAAGGCACAGTTTATATATCTCACTGCTGTATTAAAGGACAAAACTGCATCACAAATATTATATAAATATATTCATTCATTCATTCATTTTCTTGTCGGCTTAGTCCCTTTATTAATCCGGGGTCGCCACAGCGGAATGAACCGCCAACTTATCCAGCAAGTTTTTACGCAGCGGATGCCCTTCCAGCTGCAACCCATCTCTGGGAAATAAATATATTCATAGATTTTAATTTTTAATTTTTTAATTTAATAAAAATTCTTGTTTTGTGAAGAAAAAATCTAATTACTTATGAAAAGCATCGTCAATGCACTGAGATATCGAATTAAACCGAATCGATGGCATGATAATCATAACCGAATCCAACCGTGAGACCAGTGTAGATTCACACCCCTAATATAAAGCCCATAATAATCACAAACACAGGAGTATTGGAGATGAACTTCGCACCTTTGTTCTTCCTCACTCTGATCAGAGCCTGGGATCGTCAGAACCTCATCGTGTCCATGAAAAAGACGCATCACATGACCACCAAGAAGGTATCCTATTGGACAAAAGACACAAACACACACGAGGATCAGCAGAACACACACTTGTGCACAAACACACCAAACTGTACACTTTTATGAATATCTATATTGTGATCACACACACCAACTGTATAGTGATAAGTGACAATCAGCCTGTTGTTGACGCATGCATCATGCATATCTGCCTCAAAACTATGACCTATCATAATGCATAACAGGGGCTCTTTAAAAGCCTGCACTGAGTGTTGCGTCTGATTGTGTGTGCTGTACCTTCCTCTACGTTGCTCCCTGAGCAGATGGGATGGACGTTCCAGAGCGTCTGCATGAAGGACGCGTCCACCTGGATGCAGCCATTGGATATGGACAGATGCTGTGGAGCAGAGCAGGTTAATAATCATTAACAACGCGTCCTCTACTGTCAGAGAGGTTTCATTGTGTTTTCTATCAGGTGCAAACCACAAAACATCACAAACCACCTGCAGAAAGCACACTCTTTCATCTCTCTCGCTCTTTAATCAACACTTGCACCAGTTTGTACATTTGCACCAGACACTCCATATCACTGGAAAAATATTGTGCAATTTCCAACTCGGGCTCATTCTGAAAACGCCGTCCCGTGGACATTTATGGAGACCGCGAATTACGTGGCCGGAGCTACGCAAGGCAGCATTTCATTTTTTGAAGCAAACGATGTGGGGCAGTGTGACGCCGTTCCTTGAATCGGTGCTTGCCTGCCGACCGACTGCTCACTCGCCTGCCTCCGTATGAAGGGCTTTCCCACCGCAACCAGTTTGTCCGGTTTAGCTCGTCATGTCTGTCGTAGGACTGGAGGCACAGAGAGAGAGGAGCTGAGCGGTGACGACAACCGGGTTTGAGTCCGGGGAAGAACGGTTTCAGGAATCAGGTAAGAAAACAAAAACCAAATCCCACAAATAAAGCAAACAAGTTCATAACGGGATGAGAATGTGGTCAAAGTCTGAAAACGTGGTCAAACATCAGATGAGGGCTTTGATTTTTTGATTTTTCTGGATGGCTTGTTGTGAATCGTCGTTGGTCGGGTTCAGGGAAGGAGGAGGGAGGGTGGGTCGGCCCATTGGCCGGTTGCACGGTCAATCATTCTTGTCATTCAGACAGACAGACGGGAGGTTGTTCGACAGCGGCCTCTGGCAGGTTCGGCAAACGGCGTTCGCGAGAGACGTTCGAGGCGCAAAAAATCGCGCACAGCGCCCTCTCGTGGATTCACGAAAACTGCATGAATACGTACCTCCCGGGACGTATTTCACGGCCTCCAGAAACATCCACATAACTTCGTTTTCAGAATGAGCCTGGGTTGGCAATTTCTGAGTGTCTCACACAGGTGAGTTGGTCTGACAAACCACCTGCAGAAGCACACTCTTTCATCTCTCTCGCTCTTTAATCAACACTTGCACCAGTTTGTACATTTGCACCAGACACTCCATATCACTGGAAAAATATTGTGCAATTTCCAACTCGGGCTCATTCTGAAAATGTCGTCCCGTGGACATTTATGGAGACCACGAATTAGGTGGCCGCAGCTACGCAAGGCAGCATTTCATTTTTTGAAGCGAACGATGTGGGGCAGTGTGACGCCGTTCCTTGAATCGGTGCTTGCCTGCCGACCGGCCGCTCACTCGGGCTTTCCCGCCGCAACCAGTTTGTCCGGTTTAGCTCGTCGTCTCTGTCGTAGGACTGGAGGCGCAGAGAGAGAGGAGCTGAGCGGTGACGACGACCGGGTTTGAGTCCGGGGAAGAGCGGTTTCAGGAATCAGGTAAGAAAACAAAAACCAAATCCCAAAAATAAAGCAAACAAGTTCATAACGGGATGAGAATGTGGTCAAAGTCTGAAAACGTGGTCAAACATCAGACGAGGGCTTTGATTTTTTGATTTTTCTGGATGGCTTGTTGTGAATCGTTGTTGGTCGGGTTCAGGGAAGGAGGAGGGAGGGTGGGTCGGCCCATTGGCCGGTTGCACGGTCAATCATTCTTGTCATTCAGACAGACAGACGGGAGGTTGTTCGATAGCGGCCTCTGGCAGGTTCGGCAAACGGCGTTCGCGAGAGACGTTCGAGGCGCAAAAAATCGCGCACAGCGCCCTCTCGTGGATTCATGAAAACTGCATGAATACGTACCTCCCGGGACGTATTTCGCGGCCTTCAGAAACGTCCACATAACTTCGTTTTCAGAATGAGCCTGGGTTGGCAATTTCTGAGTGTCTCACACAGGTGAGTTGGCCTGACAAACCACCTGCAGAAAGCACACTCTTTCATCTCACTGACACTTTAACAGACACATCAGTTTGCACCAGACACTCTCTTAAAATCACTCCATATCTATAAAATCATTGAGCATTTCTGAGTGTCTCTCACAGGTGAGTTGGTCTGTCAAACCACCTGTAGGAAACACACTCCTCTATCTTCAAATGCACCGGACACTTTACTTCAACTCCATCCTACAAGAACTCAATAAGGAAACCAATGCTTACTTGCACTACTTGCTTTCATCAACATTATAGGTATTGTTCAATACCAGTGTTGTTCTTATGTAAAAGTGCCTGTATAGCCTGTCTTGGATTATGTGAATAGTTAGTTTTTAAGTAATTTATAGTATATGACTGTTTCTCAATATGCGTTCTTCAGCGGTCTTGTGTCCTCGTGTATCGTCATCATCAGCTGACAAAGTTTAGTTCATATACTCAAGACTGCAAGAACAGAGGACGCGTTCTTGATATCGAGGACGCATGGATGCAGACTTGAGCACCAAACTCGCTCGGGAAGTCCCAGAAGTCATTGCGCCTGGAGGTGAGAAGCGCAGCATTGTATTTAGGTTTATTATTAAAGTTTAGAGATGTAACTTATTTACCTCAGGAGTTTCCCTAAATGAAACGCTGAATATAAACATTACCACGAACATCTTAATAAAGGAATAAACACATTAAGGGTGTTTGTTTGATGAATTTCCTATTAAAATCTGTTTTATTTATAATGTGCAACGTATATTTATAATGTTTTTATGCAGAATATATATTTTGAAAAGGGGAAAGACAATAAATCGTTGTATGAAGGCTGTAATGTTTACATAATTTATCATTTAAAACACGTGAAGGTCATGTGACCATCAGGAAGAACTAGGCATCTCATTCCTAAGAGGACCCGTTCTCTGTTCTCGTGGTCTCCCGAGTTCGTTCTTCCGGGGACACCTGGCAAGACCGCTCTCCACAAGAACACAAGTGCGATCTCTGCGTTCTTGGAATTGATAAACAGCCTATCTATAGTTAAGCATAGTTAGATTACGGTATGTTGGTCATATATAGTGTTGTAAAAAAAAATAAATGAATGAGTAAAAAGAAGAGAGAACCCAGTCCAGGAGACTCGAAACAAGCAGAATTCCTTTATTGAGACGTGTTGGTTAATCTGCAGTCAAACAGCGTCTTCAAGGTGTCCAATGTGTCTGCAAGAGCCTACTAGAGGTCCGCAGTCTGCAAGTTCTTTCACAAGTCTCTCACAAGTCTCACACAAGTCTCAATTAGTCTGAATTAAGACAAAGATTTCATGTCTATATTGTCCTGTTAGGAGGAGGGGGCATAGCTAAACAAAGCATGCAAATCAAGAGTTGTGGTTGGCAGGGTAAACTGCTTCTCAGGTCTAATCTCATCATGTTCTGGAGACAGAAACCGCCTGACCATTTGATCGAAAAGAGAAAACAATAGACACCCCATGCTGTGAAACTGACAATTTGCATTACTTTGGCTTAGCCTGTGATCAGAAAGACAAAAGGTTAATGTCCCTCCTAGCTGGAATGTTAATGAAATTATATAATTAAAAACCAGAGAATATAACTTTTTAGTTATACGTAGATTATTGTTAATTTGAAAGTAGATGATATAAATTTATATTTCCACAATAGCTTTAAAACAGCTCTTACATCCAGTGTTGTGTTCATATTTATGATTATGTTCATTTATGTAACACTGTGGTCCGGCAGGACACAACATTAAGTTCCACTGTGTGGCCACACACGAACAATAAAGCTCATCGAGACTGGATTTAAACTTATTCACCTCTCAGTGCATTGCGTTATAGGATATGCTTGAGTAACATGGTGCACTTTCATGTTTTCTTTTGTCTTTAAAATGTTGCAGATGTTCTTCCAGCTGTAACCCAGCACCGGGAAACACCCACACTCATTCACACACTCATACATTACGGCTAATTTAGGTAATCAATTCCCCTATAGCGCATGTGTTTGGACTGTGGGGGAAACTGGAGCACCCGTAGGAAACCCATGCGAAGGCAGGGAGAACATGCAAACTCCACACAGAAACGCCAACTGAGCCGAGGTTAGAAACAGCGACCCAGCGACCTTCTTGCTGTGAGGCGACAGCACTACCTACTGCACCACTGCCTCGCCCTGATTTTAAAAATTAATTTACATATTTAGATTCAACATTCATTCATTAATTTTCCTACAGCTTAGTCTTTTATTTATCAAGAATGGCCACGGTGTAATGAACCGCCAACTATTCCAGCATATGTTTAACCCAGCTGCAACCCAGTACTGGGAAATACCCATACACACTCATTCACACACTCATGCACTACAGCCAGTTTAGTTGATCAGTTCCCCTATAGCGCATGTGTTTGGACTGTTGGGGAAACCGGAGCACCCAGAGGACACCCACGCCAACACGGGGAGAACATGCAAACTCCACACAGTAACGGCAACTGACCCAGCCGGGACTCGAACCAGCGACCTTCTTGCTGTGGGGCCACAGTGCTAACCACTGAGCCACCCTTAACACAATTCAGAAAGTAAAATATTATCCTGTGCACTGGGTTTATGTCATACTCACGAGATATCGTTCTGACGACACACTGACGAGAATGAGATCATCTCCGATTCGCACTTTCTCTCCCTCTGACCTCTGTTTAGACGCCGGATGAATCGTCCACCAACAGGCCTCACCTTAAAACACACACACATTTAAACACACACACACTATTTGTAAAGAGCAGTGGTGTAAAGTAACAGATTGCAAATACCCAAACGCCTGTAATTGAGTAGTTTTTCTCAGGAATTTTAATGTACTGAGTAGTTTTATAAATGTGCACTTTTACTTTCCCTTGAGTGCATGTTTAGTGCAGTATCAGTGCTGTTACTCCACTACTGTCCTTCATCCTGCATCACTACTGTATTATTTCTTGTCTATGGGGATTAGAGAAATCAGTCCTGTGATTCCTGTCCAATCAGATCACACATAGAAGGTAAATCACCTCATAATGAACCACCTAAAGACATGGGTGAATTTTAATTGCAGCAAACTGTTTGGAAGCATTAAAAGTGTCCAAGAAGTGTCCAAGAAGATCAAGAGCAAGTAGTTTGATCATTGTCTGCCGTTCATTTTTCCTAGTCGTTTCTTTCATAGGCAACTGAGTGGGAGGTTCAGAATAAGTGCAGAATAAGGTCGATATTTCACCTGTGGAGTCTTCCTGAAGGCCCACATCGAAGGACAGTTTATCCGTCATCGACCGTGATGTCTTCAAACAGGTCAGAAACTGTAAAAGACGCACACGAAATGTTGACACAGCCTGCCGGAATCACATAAATGAAGAAAAGCTGAACGTTTACAAACCATCCCGCTGAACGAGTGTCTGAGGAGAATAGCGTGACCGTAGAGTAGCGTCCGGTGACCTCCGCCCTGAGCCGCCTAAGCAATAATCACAATAAACATGAACAGGTGAAGTCAGAAATATTAGAAATATTGGCGGTCACGTGGCTCTGGCGAAGATGGCTGGTTAATTGATTTGCTCCGATAACCCGCACACAAAAATTAGTATACCCTTTTATTATTTTTAATAATTAACAATTTAAGTATGTATAAATATCTTGCTCCAAAACAGTGTGACATTTTACTAGAGCTTGTAAGACAGGAGGGGAAAAACAGAAACCTCAGGCCGATCTTGACCTGGCTGTCATGGCGGATACATCAGATGTGTTAGCGTAATTAAAAGCTTTGAGAACTGAGCTTGGAACCAAACAGTATGGTATTGAAAATCAATTAACAGAAGTATCTTCATCCGTTAAGATGTTAGAGATCAACCTGACAGAGATTAAAAATGCGGTAACGGCTACTGAAAAAAGAATCGACGACGCGGAGGAGCGCATTGTGGCAGCCGAGACCCGACTGGATACAGCCGACTCTTTCGCTACCTCGGCATCCAAACGCTTGAATCTCCTGGAAGCAAAGGTGGAAGATTTAGAAAACCGCAGCAGAAGAAAGAATCTTCGACTTTTTGGTTTACGAGAGGGTGCATAAGGGTCAAAAACGCTTATGGACTTTATCAAAGACATGCTGCCTCAGTGGACGAACATGACACCTGACACACAGTTTACCCTGGAGCAGGTCCACCGGACTTTAGCTCCAGCTAAACCTAACCAACACAGGGCCGTTCTCATCCGCTTCCTTAAATTTTAGAATAAGGAACTGATATTTCGCTCAAGACGCAGAGAAATCACCTACGATGGAAACAGGCTGTACTTTTCCGAAGATTTTTCAGTCGAAACTATGCGACAACGCCGGGAGTTTAACAACGTCAGAAAACTATTTGCTGATAAAGGGATGTACCGCGGATTCCTTATCCAACCATGCAAACTGTGAATTCTTCATGACAAAAAGATCCAGCTGTTCTCATCTCCCAAAGACGCCGAGGAGTTCTATCGTAAACATGGCTAGACTGTCGTGAGTAATAGATACGGATCGGACTACATGAATAAGCTATTTAGGGTATAAATGTCTTGTTAAGACAGACAAATAGTAATATTTACGAATCTAATTTTCTGTCTCGAAAAACAGGTAAATTGTAATCCAGATTTTGACCCTTTTATTTTTTGTAAATGTGTGTGTTGGGGATCTGAGCATTATCTTACTGGTTATTATATGCCCAGAGTTAGTTCGGTTATGGGGCTGCCCAGTCGTTTGGGGACAGGGCTTGTGTCTAAGGGAGGGGGGGGTGGTTGGGAGGGGGGGATTTGTTCGCGAATTTCAGAGTTTAAAAAGGTTCAGCACATAGTATCCAATCTTTCATGTCCGGGTATACAAATCGATGGTCAGGACAAACATAACATGATTGTAAAATGGATAATCTATCATACTGACCATTCACAAGCCGTTATTTGATTTCTGTTTTATCAAGTAACATAAACTGGATTTGTTGATGTACATGTTTCAATATTTGTATACTTTGATGCTACACTTAATGCTGAATATTCTTTGGTCAATTGTGTTGATTGTTATACTGTAAAATGATAAATAAGTAGTAAAAAAAGAAATATTAATTCTGTTTAATGGAGAGAAGATTTTCTTCAACACATTTCTAATCAAAATAGTTTTAATTTCTTTGCCATGATGACAGTATATAATACTATATTCTTCTAGATACTAGTATTCAGCTTAAGTGATATTTAAAGGCTTCACTTGGGTAATTCTAATAAATAAATGAATAAAATACATAAGATATTGTTTGTAAATATAGCCATAAATTGTAATGTTAACAAAATGTTAATTTTAAATAAAATCTTTTAGTATTTTATTTGAAACAAAACATTATTTTAATCAACAAAAATAAAAATATATAATTGTATCTCATAAGCAGGGCCAGACGGAGTCTGCGGATGTTTTTTGCTATTTCTGCGGAGAATTTTGCTGAAAATCTGCGGATTTCTGCGGAATTATTTTTGGGAGTATCATAACTAAAACCTTAATATGTGAAATAAAAAATATTATCTTTTCACTTGTATCGAATGTTTACAATGCAAATACAATTAGATTTACTTATTTGGTAAACAACGCAAATCTCTCATATAAGATCTCTACTAAAAGACAGAAAATATTACCGTAAAAACTGCATTGTACATAATTCCCGGCAGTTAGCTCTCTGCAACTCTCACATGGTCGCACACTGAAGCTAAGCAGGGCTGCGCCCGGTCAGTGTCTGGATGGGAGACCGCATGGGAAAGCTAGGTTGCTGCCGGAGGTGGTGTTAGTGAGGTCAGCAGGGGGCGCCCAACCTGCGGTCTGTGTGGGTCTTAATGCCCCAGTATAGTGACTCGGATGAGACGTTAAACCGAGGTCCCGACTCTCTGTGCTCATTAATAATCCCAGGATGTCCTTCGAAAAGAGTAGGGGTGTAACCCCGGGATCCTGGCCAAATCTGCCCACTGGCCTCTGTCCATCATGGCCTCCTAACCCTCCCCATATTCAATTGGCTTCGTCACTGTCTCCTTTCCACCAATCAGATGGTGTGTGGTGTGCCGTCTGGCGCAAAATGGCTGCCGACGCGTCATACAGGTGGATGCTGCACTCTGGTGGTGGATGAAGAGATTACCATCCCCATTGTGTAAAGCGCTTTGAGTGCCCAGAAAAGCGCTATATAGATGTAAGGATTATTATTATTATTATTATTATTAATTCATATGAACATTATTCAATAATATTACTGTAATGAATTTAAAAACTATAGATTTACACACATTTACTCAAGTAAATATACAGAATTAATGATTGGCTAAAAATTTGTGGAAATCTGCGGAATTTTGCGCGCGCAGATTCCGTGTGGGCCTACTCATCATAAATCAATGAACTACTGCAGATTTTTTCATACATCATGTCGGCCCATTAAGCGTGATTTAAAAAAAAACTTCAACCACAGTTCATGAACATGCAACACATGCACAACGAAAATACATACATACATATATAATATAAAGTATACTTATATAATATTTATAATAAAAGTTCAATTCAATTCAATTCAGCTTTACTTGTATAGCGCTTTTACAATGTAGATTGTGTCAAAGCAGCTTCACATAAATGGTCATAGTAACTGGATCAGGGTAGTTCAGTTTTTAGTGTTTAAGTTCAGTTCAGTTTAGCTCAGTTCAGTGTGCTTTAATCATTACTGAGAGTCCAAACACTGAAGAGCAAATTCATTGATGCGTAGCTCTACCGATCCTGAACCATGCGAGCCAGTGGCGACAAGAGTAAAGGAATCCAAAAGTAGTGGATTTTAGCTAGGGTTCAATCACTGCTCTGTTTCTGAAGAACTCAATACATGGATTCCATGTTACATTGACATTCTTAGTTTTACTTTTAAGGGAAAGTCTTAGCTACTCAATTTGCAGGCAAGACATGACATTTTTATCAATGTGGAGTTACAAAGAGGATCTTTTCCTTTCCAATTCAGTAAAGTCAATCTACGTGCCACAAGGGTTTTAAATCTAATCATTGTACGTTGATTTTTAGATAATTCTGCATCATCTCTGACACCAAATATAGCTAAACTAGGTCCAGGGTATATTTGTTTTCCCACCACTTCTGATATCAACTCAAGAATCAAAAAATATATGAATATAATTATTGTATGTTCATTATTATTAATTGTATCATTTATTATCATTATCATTAGATAATTTTTTTTCTATAATTATTATTTTGTTTACCTGAAATATTCTTCATTCTGTATGTTTTATTTAGTTTTTTTCCCTCTGTATATTTGATTTGCTTCATTTACAAAATTACTAAAAAATATACAATAATAATATAATAAGTAAATAATAATAAGTAAATGAGCAAACAAAGCACACATCAACAAGCAAAATGTCAGAAATATTAGGCCTATAATCGCTCACCTTTTTGATGAACTGCTGCAGCATGTGCACAGAGACAACAGAAGAGAGAAATCCTCAATACACACTCTCAGCATGGTCAGGTTTTGCTCATTATTCAGCAGAAACACCACAGGAGAGTAACGTAAAGATCAGCGCTGCCGCAGGTCATCACACTCAAACCAGAGCATCAGGAATAACACAACAGAACCGCCTCGTCTGGAGCTCAATGATGCCTGACCTTTAAACTGAACCCCTTACACACAGACGGAGCACACTCAGGTGTGTGTGTGTGTGTGTTGTACTCACGTCATTGTCGTGTCCAGTCTTGGCCAGCATCTCCTGCAGCGCTCGCACAGACAGAGACTGCTCCAGGACAAAACTGCAGATGCACAGATCTGGAGGAGCATACTGCAAACACACACCACAGGTCAGTATACAAGATCAACACACGCACGCACAAACGCACACACACACACACACACACACACACACACAAACACAAACACACACAAACACAAACACACAATCACAAACACATATACATCCACACATACATACAAACATACACAAACTCCCACACACACATATACACACACACACACACACACACACACACACAAAGGGTTGTTTTGTGAATTGTCGGATCACTCCACAGGTTCCCATTGTTTTAATACTGTTCAAACAAAAGCGCACACACGCAAACACTCACACACACACACACACAAATGCACCCACATGCACATTTATATATGTGTAGACACACACACACACACACACACACACATTTATGCACAAATACACACACATGCATAAACATGCATGCACAAATGCATACACGCACACACACATGCTCACAAATGTACACACTCATGCACATGCAAACACACACGTGCGCACAAAAACAAATGCATCCTCATGCACAGACATGCACTTGCACGCACACATTCACATATACACACGCACACATATTAATTCATGCACATGCATACACACACACACACACGTGCGCACAAAAACAAATGCATCCTCATGCACAGACATGCACTTGCACGCACACATTCACATATACACACGCACACATATTAATTCATGCACATGCATGCACACACACAAATGTACACACTCATGCACATGCATACACACACATGCACACACATTCACATACACACACGCACACAAATTCACGCATACACAGACACCCACATGCACACACTCATGCATAAGCACACACATTTATACACACACATGCGCACACACACAGACCAAATTGCACACAGTCACATATGCATGCACAAATTCACACATGCACACATACACACGAGCATAGTATACACACGCGCATGACAAATTCATGCTCGCACACGCACAGAAACGTACACACTTATCCACATGCACACCCAAACACACATGCATGCACACAAATGCATCACGTACATGCACAAATGCACACAGACATTCACATACACACACACACACACACACACAAATTCACACATGCATAGACAGAAAAACATGTACATTCACATGAACACAAATGTACACACTTATGCACATGCGCGCACGCACACATGCATGCACACACACACAAATGCATGCACAGTCACATATACACACACACACACACACAAAACGTGTACACACATACACATAATAAAGAGCATATAAACATAATATATAGAGCATAATATACACACATGCATGCACACTAACAAATGAATGCACATGCACGCAAATACATGCGCATGCACACACACATTCACACACACAAAAACACATACACACATACACACGAGCATATACACACAGGTATGCACATACACACATATACACACACACACACGCACACATATATACACACTATGGTGGTTAAAAATATAGAATATTAAGAAAACAAGTGATCATTAAGAGTCTAAAGCTGCACTACAGTTCAGAAACCGATGAAGACCACCAGAGGAAGAAAGCATGATATATATTAACCAGCACCTTCACTTCTGTTCAACTGAAGAGAGTAATGGACATCTCGGATGACAAGCAGAGAGTAAACGATGAGTGAAACAGAGCTGATGCTTCAATGCTGCGCTGAAGCCAAACACACACCGCTGACAGTATGAGGTGAACAACCAGAAGATTAATGAAGAGCTGCGTTACTGAGGAGAACTAAACTGGATCATGACCTGCACCAGGAGAAACTTTCCCTGAGACTCAGCGCATTGTTATGAGGACAAAACCTGAGGAGGAGGAGAAACTCACCTGAACTACTTTATTCTTGCAAAACTGGGATATACACGAGCCGTTTTAAAGGGTAAAAAAGGACAAACTATTTTAAGAAAACACACTGTTATTTTTCGGCTGTTTTGGGGTAAAGTCTGGAAGGGATACAGCTGCAGATACTCACATCAATTTCACATTACTGTGAGGGTTGAGTTTAGGGTTGGGGTAGGGGTAGATGCTAATAAAATATAATTTAATGTGTTATTTAATAAATAATATGAACAATAATCAATATAATTACTGTTTTCACATTACTGTGAGGGTTGAGTTTAGGGCTGGGGTAGGGGAAGATGCTAATAAAATATAATTTAATGTGCTATTTAATAAATAATATGAATAATAATCAATATAATGACTGTTTTTACATTACTGTGAGGGTTGAGGTAGGGGAAGATGCTAATAAAATATAATTTAATGTGTTATTTAATAAATAATATGAATAATAATCAATATAATGACTGTTTTTACATTACTGTGAGGGTTGAGGTAGGGGAAGATGCTAATAAAATATCATTTAATGTGTAATTTAATAAATAATATGAATAATAATCATAATAATGACTGTTTTTACATTACTGTGAAGGTTGAGGTAGGGGAAGATGCTAATAAAATATAATTTAATGTGTTATTTAATAAATAATATGAATAATAATCAATATAATGACTGTTTTTACATTACTATGAGGGTTGGGGTAGGGGTAGATGTTAATAAAATATCATTTAATGTGTAATTTAATAAATAATATGAATAATAATCATAATAATTACTGTTTTTACATTACTGTGAGGGTTGGGGTAGGGGTAGATGCTAATAAAGTATCATTTAATGTGTAATTTAATAAATAATATGAATAATAATCATAATAATTACTGTTTTTACATTACTGTGAGGGTAGGGGTAGATGCTAATAAAGTATCATTTAATGTGTAATTTAATAAATAATATGAATAATAATCATAATAATTACTGTTTTTACATTACTTTGAGGGTTGAGTTTAGGGTTGTGGTTGGGTAGATGTTAATAAAATAAAATTTTATGTGTAATTTAATAAATAATCTAAATAATAATTGATATAATGACTGTTTTTATATTACTGTGAGGGTTGAGTTTATGGTTGTGGTTGGGTAGATGTTAATAAAATATTTTTGGGGGGGTAATTTAACAAATAATATGAATAATAATCAATATAACTACTGTGTTTACTCTACTATGAGGGTTGGGGTAGGGGTAGATGCTAATAAAGTATCATTTAATGTGTAATTTAATAAATAATATGAATAATAATCATAATAATTACTGTTTTTACATTACTGTGAGGGTAGGGGTAGATGCTAATAAATTACAATTTAATGTGTAATTTAATAAATAATATGAATAATAATCAATATAATTACTGTTTTTACATTACTGTGAAGGTTGAGGTAGGGGAAGATGTTAATGAAATACTATTTAATGTGTAATTTAATAAATAATATAAATAATAATCATAATAATTACAGTTTTTACATTACTGTGAGGGTTGGGGTAGGGGTAGATGCTAATAAAATACAATTTAATGTGTAATTTAATAAATAATATGAACAATAATCAATATAATCACAGTTTTTACATTACTGTGAGGGTTGAGTTTAGGGCTGTGGTTGGGTAGATGTTAATAAAATAAAATTTTATGGGTGATTTAATAAATAATCTAAATAATAATTGATATAATGACTGTTTTCACATTACTGTGAAGGTTGAGGTAGGGGAAGATGTTAATGAAATACAATTTAATGTGTAATTTAATAAATAATATGAATAATAATCAATATAATCACAGTTTTTACATTACTGTGAGGGTTGAGTTTAGGGCTGTGGTTGGGTAGATGTTAATAAAATAAAATTTTATGGGTGATTTAATAAATAATCTAAATAATAATTGATATAATGACTGTTTTCACATTACTGTGAAGGTTGAGGTAGGGGAAGATGTTAATGAAATACAATTTAATGTGTAATTTAATAAATAATATGAATAATAATCAATATAATCACAGTTTTTACATTACTGTGAGGGTTGAGTTTAGGGTTGTGGTTGGGTAGATGTTAATAAAATAGTGAGTTGGTATGGTCAGCAGAAGTCTTTCAGTGTTTAAAGACAGATCTTAGTTAAATGATTGAGTTACTCAGTGTACAGTAGGTTAATATCTCTACAATATTATAGACTAAAAGATCCGCTGTAAATGCTGCTCTCCCAGTGTAAACATGTAAACACCGCAATCAAACTATTACCGATGTGGAGGATTTTCACTGCATTTTGTGACAGGAATAACACACACGGCTTTCTGACGCTACCTACCGAGTGCATCTAAGGTACTGAGATATGCGGAGGGTTTATTTCTCTCATTCACCATGCGGTATCACACATTGCATGAAAAATACACGCTTAGAGCAGTTCCTCAAATCAAATATCTGGTTTGTCACGAGGCGCATGAATGAAATTCATGAATGAAAGAGCCAAACTGCAGTCCACTATTTAATCATTTGTCAAATAATTTGATTACTGATGTCATGTAGACACAGTCACTCTCTTTCTCTCCTGTGTGTGTGTTTGTTTTGCCTCTGTGAAAATCAGCATGTGCCCAAACCGACACTCCCATTTTTATGCAAATTCTTACAGACCTTCCCTTTTTCCCTCCTCCGACACTCCCCCTAAACAGAGCTGGACACGCCCACTTTCCTGACTTTTTTTCCAAAGTAGAGATGTGAAAACACCCTGCTGAAACAAGGGGCTTTCATGGCCCTTTAATGTGCTTAAAATTGAGCTAGTGATGTACATGATGATGAGCTGCAAGAGCTCCTGCACATCAGTCTGTGCTGCTCATAAATCAGTGTGACAGACGAGAGCAGCAGAGATGAGACGAAAGAGACGGATGAAAATGAAGACAGACACAAACCTCAGGCCTGAAAACATCTACAGACACACTGAAGCTCCTCTCAGTTATAAACACACTCCGCGTACAGTGCTGTACACTCGTATAACACTACATTTCACAACTCCGTACATCTGCAAACACTGTGTGTGACAAATTATATAGTGGAAAGTCACATATTTACTTTTACAGCACTTTACTGACTGATTCAAAACATCTTGACAGAATGAAGATGAATACATACAGCTAAAGTCAGAGTTTTAGCCTCCCTGTATAATTTTTACACAATTTCTGATTAACGGAGAAAAGACTTTAACACATTTCTGCACATAATAGTTTTAATAACTGATTTATTTTCTCTTTGTCATGATGACAGTAAATAATATTAGACTAGATATTCTTCAAGACACTAGTATTCAGCCTAAAGTGACATGTAAAGGCTTCACTAGCGTAATTAGGGTAAAGTTAGGGTAATTAGGCAAGTCATTGTATAACAGTGGTTTGTTCTGGAGACAATCCAACACTAATATTGCTGAAGGGGCGAATAATATTGAGCTTAACATGGGTTTAAAAGTATTAAAAACTGCTTTTATTCTAGCCCAAATAAAACAAATAAGACTTTCTCCAGAAAAAAAAACTCAAATAGTTAGTTTTTTTTTTTTTTTGACGACAACACGAAACGAACGTTGTCAACATAACTCACTGGAAATCCAAAATAATTCCTCACCGGCAACTTCAGTGAAAGCGAAGGGGGTTTAAGTTCTGACGATGGGTCTGCAGTTGCCATGCTATCTTTTGGCTGTTTGTTGTAGCTGTTAGGTCGACTCGCAGCACTTCAACAAGCCTGTTTTTTTTTTTTGCGTGACATGAGGGCTTGTCAGCATCTACGATTCCATTTTTTGATTCGATAATCGAAAATTGAGCATGAATTTTAAACTATTTAATTTTTACATCGAAATCATGACACCCTTACTGTTTAAGGCTGATTTATACATCTGTGTCAAACGAACGCGTATGCTACGGTGTTGACGCATAGCCCTACGCAGTAGCTGTCGCTGATGTGCACCTCTCAAAAAATGTAACTACACATCGCAACGACGCATAGCGCAAGCTCTGTGATTGGTCGGCTTGGTAACGCTGATGAGTCTGGGCGGGACCGAGAGCCACGCGAGCACCACAACCCCGATGGAGCAATTGTTTACAAGTGTGGAGTCCCGTGAAGGAGCTCCGGATGGATAGTTTTGTTTTGTGTTTACCTCATAGTTAAAGTTGGTGCACGTCCGCCGGTTCCTGCCTCAAAATGAGCGAGTTTGAGTCACTTATACATTCAGGAAGCGTTTAGAAAAAACAAAACAGCAGTGAAGAAACTCGACACAGAGGAACATTTACACCTCACTGCCAACTAGCGTTTCAGAAGTGTTAATGCAGACCAACAGAGACAGCAGCAGAAGTATAAATGCACAGCTACACGTGTTGCATGCGCCGTGGGTCACGCCGGTCACTTGACGCAGAAGTAGAAACCAGGGGTCCGTTCTTCGTACGTGGATTACTCAGTTAGCTGGATTTGGATATTGACGATTCAGGATCGTTTCGTTCTTCAAAGCTGATCCGAGAGTTGTTGTCATGGCAACAGTTCTGCTAGGTCAAACCTGATCAGGAGCAGGCTCAATTTACATAAACAGGATTAGATCGGCTTAGTTCAATCAAAGATAATAGAGAAAGTACCGAATTCTAACATTTTCTTACAATAGTAGTTATATACACTTGGGAAAAGAGTAAATATTTTTTAAACTACATATATATATATATATATATATATATATATATATATATATATATATATATATATATATATATATATATATATATACATACATATATATATATATATATAAAGTTATAGTTATTAATAAAATATTACACATATTAATAAAACATATGCAATCTGCACTCTCGAAATGAAAGTACAAAGACTGCCACCTGGTGCTGCACAGAGAAAACTTATTGATATGAACTTTTTAGATCGCTTTAGTACAAATTGTGTATAATAGAAATGCAGAATATGTGACTTTTTTTAAAGCAATAATACATTTCAGCAGTCATGAACATGTTTTGATAGTTAATATGTCAGTGATTTGATGCTTCACAAAAATTGCAGACGCCTTTACCAATATCAAAATGCTTTTGTAAACTTCCAGTTATTCTTTACACCGATTAAAAAACAGCTACTATAATAAAGAAAATATTCCCTAAATGTAGAACTAAATACACTGATATGCATTGAAATACATGATGAATACTCTTGACACATGAAAGTGTAAAGCCTGCAGCTCACAACAAATGTGGAAGGTTATTGCGTATCATATTAAACAAGCCGTTTACTGCTAATTTGATGTAATTTTGCTCACATGGATAATTGAATATTAATCAGATGATGTCATTACGCTGCTGTGCCGTCAGCCAATCGCTGCATTGCTGATCATGATTTCGAGGATGGATAGATCTGTCCTTCACAACACACGCAGATCTCAGATCAGTTCATCCAGACATTCTAATCTGATTCACGAACTTGTTTGAAGAACCAAATTAGCGAGAGATCAGTTATCAAGATTAAAAGATCCAGGATCTGCCAAATCATCTTAGATCATTTAAGCGAGGTACGAAGAACGCACCCCAGGCTTTACTCTACTAATCTAAACATTTGTGTAAAACATTTATTTTTCTGAATGATATTTGCCCCTCTTTTCTACATAAAGGCTACAAGATCCTTGGATCCTTTAATTATTTGCTTTGTTTTTAATAAACATTTAAATTAAATCACTGTTTAAAATCAAGAGAGTATAGAAACGCAACAAACTCCAATGATATTCTACAGAATACAACTCACCATCATAACATGATAAAAGCCTATGATACGTCAGTAACAGCGCCACCGCTTCAGTGTGTTTATCTGTTATGCGCGACCTTTGACCACTGCTGTGCTGAATGAAGGAAGAGGACTCGACAGAGAACAGGCAGTGGCGGATGATGGATGATCCTTGGAAAGTGTGATCAGATACAGTGGAGAAGATTTCAGACCGCCAAAGTCGCCACAGAATAAGGAAAATTATTATAAAACATTAATAAATTGGCTTACTAATGATAACAGATGAGAGACCAGCTGCGGTCAAACATGTCACGTGCTCCTCTCTAAATTAGTATGTGAAACTTCACTTATCTAAAACAATTACAAATAAAAAATATTCCGACAAAAGTTATAATATTTATTATTTACATTACATTATTGTAATGTTATTATTTACATTATATTATTATTTAAATAGTTTTATAATTAATAAGAGATATTTACATTTTATAATTATTTCTTTTAGCACTAAGTATGAATACGATTCTTTACATTCATTTACTTAATATTTTATGGTTTGACTTTATTTTAGTATGTGTTTGTTTAACGTATAATTGCTTTAAAAATATTATTTTAAGATTTAATTCAACTTTATTTTTATTTTGTTTTTCAAATTAATCTAAATAAAACACACTAAAAATGTGCATTTATGCTTTTGAATATACAAGTTGCCACAGAATAAGGAAAATACTTATAAAAATAAATAAACTTATTGAAATCATAATTATCTAAAATTATGAATTCATAAATTTTATTTATATATATATATATATATATATATATATATATATATATATATATATATATATATATATATATATATATATATATATATATATATATATAATACATATTGTGTAATTATTTATTTTAGGACTTATTTAAGTAGGTTTTTTTTTTTACATTATTTTGTTTTGACATTTTTGTTGCTGTTTGTTTACTTATAATTTACTCAAAATATTATTTTATAATTTTATTTTATTTTATTTTAATTTTAAAACTTTGATTTATTTATTTTTATGTAATAAAACACTAACAATGTACAATAATATTTTTAAATACATACATTTATTTTTTTCCTGAATGTCATTTGACCCTCAGCTAAATGTAAACACACGGATGTTTTATTCAATTATTTTAACAAGAAACAAAAATCTCCCAATTCCTCAAACCTGTCATGCTAACCGACAGAGGTGTGTTTATACAGTAAGAGTGATCTGTTATAAGTGATTGTGCTGAAAGTGTTTTAAGTGTGCAGCTCATCAGGTGTGAAAGTGGATCATTAGCCGTTTCTCCCAGCGGAGCGGCGGCTCTCATAAGAATAGCAGAGGCAGAATGAAGACAAAGCAGCAGGAAAGCGGCGATACATCATTTCTGTCTCAGCTAATTATGATCACATCCTACAGTCTCTTCCTCCTCTGAGACACAGCAGACCAACAATACCACTAACACAATGAGGGAAAACAGAGGCTCGCATCTCCATCAGGCCTCCGCAGTAGATACACACAGCAAAAACTATGATGACAACTAAAATGTGAACTATACGGACAACTGCAATAACCATGACAACAACGATGAATACGACTATACAGACAACTGCCATAATTTAGATGACAACGATGAATTTGACAACTATAAGAACAACTGCGAAATCTATGATGACAGCTATAACTCTAAAAATTACACGACAACTGCGATAACCATGACGACAACGAGTATGACAACTATACAAACAACTGCGATATCTATGATGACAGCTATAACTCTAAAAATTACACGAAAACTGCGATAACCATGACGACAACGATGTGTATGACAACTACACGAAAAACTGCAATAATAAAGACGACAGCTAAGAGTTTGACAACAAAACGAACAACTGCGATATCTATGATGACAGTAACAACTCTAAAAATTACACGACAATTGCGATAACCATGACGACAACAATGAGTATGACAACTATACGAACAACTGCGATATCTATGATGACAGCTACAACTCTAAAAATTACACGACAATTGCGATAACCATGACGACAACAATGAGTATGACAACTATACGAACAACTGCGATATCTATGATGACAGCTACAACTCTAAAAATTACACGACAATTGCGATAACCATGACGATAACAATGAGTATGACAACTATACGAACAACTGCGATATCTATGATGACAGTTACAACTCTAAAAATTACACGACAATTGCGATAACCATGACGATAACAATGAGTATGACAACTATACGAACAACTGCGATATCTATGATGACAGCTATAAGTCTAAAAATTACACGAAAACTGCGATAACCATGACGACAACGATGTGAATGACAACTACACGAAAAACTGCAATAATAAAGACGACAGCTAAGAGTTTGACAACAAAACGAACAACTGCGATATCTATGATGACAGCAACAACTCTAAAAATTACACGACAATTGCGATAACCATGACGACAACAATGAGTATGACAACTATACGAACAACTGCGATATCTATGATGACAGCTACAACTCTAAAAATTACACGACAATTGCGATAACCATGACGATAACAATGAGTATGACAACTATACGAACAACTGCGATATCTATGATGACAGCTATAACTCTAAAAATTACATGACAACTGCGATAACCATGACAACGAGTATGACAACTATACGAACAACTGCGATAAATATGACAACAACGATGATTATGAAAACTATACAGACAACTGTGATAACTATGACAACAACGATAAGTATGACAACTGTACAAACAACTGCGATATCTATGATGACAGCTATGACTACAAAAACTATAAGAACAACTGCAATAACTATCGTGACAACTATTACTATGAAAACTATACGAACGACTGTGATAACTATCATTACAACTATAACTACAAAACTATACAAACTACTGCGATAACCATGACGACAACGATGAGTATGTCAACTACATAAAAAACTGCAATAATAAAG
This sequence comes from Danio rerio, assembly GCF_052040795.2. Taxonomy (NCBI): domain Eukaryota; kingdom Metazoa; phylum Chordata; class Actinopteri; order Cypriniformes; family Danionidae; genus Danio; species Danio rerio. The sequence continues at coordinate 1,046,231 of NC_141037.1, forward strand.
ACGACAGCTGAGAGTTTTACAACGATAAGTATGACAACTCTATGAACAACTTCGTTAACTATGATGACAACGATGAGTATGACAACTATATAAACAAATGTGATAAATATGACGACAACGATGAATATGACAACTATACAAAAAACTGCAATAACTATGATGACAACGAGAATGAAAATATATAGACAACTGCGATGTCTATGACGATAACGATGAGTATGATAACTATACAAACAACTGTGAATATTATGATAGAAACAATAAGTATGACAACTATATGAACAACTGCTATATTTATGACAACAACGATGAGGACGACTATACAAACAACTTCGATATCTATGATGACAAGGATATGAATGACAACTGTACGAGCAACTGTGATATTAATGATAAGAACCATAACTACAGCGCCAACCATATGGAAATCTACAATGAGAATAATTGCTATAATGACAACTTAACGAACAACTGCAATAACTATGACGAAACTACAACTACTTCAGCAAATACACAGAAATCTACATTATAACATTTTACTAAGACTCACTTAGACCATTAAAAACATCATTCGACCACACAAACATTCAGTTTAATGAATACACACAACACAAAATTTGCATATTGACAAGTTTAGAATTCAGTTCGTTTAAGGTGAATGATGTTCCTCACCTTAGCCTCGGAGGTGGGCTCCAGGTAACACAGGCGGTTCCCCAAACCCTCTGCGCTGAGACAGAACTTGCGGTTCTCCTTTTGAATGCAGGCCACACACTGCAGAACCACCTCATCATCCTGAGAAAAACACACACACACACACACACACACACACACACACACACACACACACACACACACACTTCAGTAACTCGAAACAAACTAACCAAAAAAGTATTGAACCAGCACTTTAGTAGAAGACCTGAATTCACCTGAACACCCATGAATTTCCTAAATTACTAAATGTTATAAATCAGTGGTTCTCAAACTGTGGTACGTGTACCACTAGTGGTACGCAGGCTTCCTTTTAGTGGTACGCGAAGGAATGAAAGATGTCATGTACATGCTACACACATTTTAAAATTTACCAAAAATGATGTATATAATATGTCATATATGACATATAGCTTATATTTCTGAGGTAATCTGCCACGTTTTTTGTAACTGTGCAAAGTTGTAGCTGCTTTACTGGGCTTACTTCGCTACTGTATTTCAATACTGCTCATTTTTGTGGTACTTGGAGGGACACATTTTTTCGGAGGTGGTACTTGATGAAAAAAGTTTGAGAACCGCTGTTATAAATAAATAAAATAATAATAATAATGATAAAATATATAATAAAAAAAATAATAATGTTAACAATAATAATAATCATAATAATAATAAATAATCATAATAATAATAATAAAATATATAATAAAAAATAACAAAAATAATAATAATAATGCTAACAACAATAATAATAATAAAAATAATAATAATAAAGTATAATAAAAAAGAACAAATAATAATAATAATAATAATAAAGCTAACAATAATAATAATAATAATAATAAAAATAAATAATAATAATGCTAATAATAATAATAATAATAATAATAAAAATAGCTATTGTAATTTTAGATCCCATTAACACATATTCCAAGTTTACTAAATGGTTTTAAATCTATATAGTAATAGTCTATAGAAATGTTTGACAGATTTTTTTTTATACCCAAATTAATATGTTGGCAAAAAATATTAAATTTTAATAAACATGAAAAACAAAAAGAAATATAGAAATATATCAAACTTAGTTAAAAATGTGTAGCTTGTAATTATATTTCTGCAATAACATACATTTAAAATAATATAAATACATTTGTACAATGACAGGTTTGAATTTAAATGTACTATCTTTCAATTTATAAAGACGTTTAGTACTCAAACTCCTATTTCAATGAATATATGTGTGTGTATATATATATATATATATATATATATATATATATATATATATATATATATATATATATATATATATATATATATATATATATATATATTGTCTATAGTCACGGGGAAAATGTATTAAATATATTTATTTTCAAAAGGATGTATACTCATTTAGGCTGAGCACTGTATTTACATGTATACTCATTTGCCACTTTATTAGGTGCACCTGTCCAAATGCTGTCAGCTAAGAACAGGAAACTGAGGCTACAATTCACACAGGCTCACCAAAACTGGACAATAGAAGATTGGAGAAACGTTGCTGCTCTGATGAGTCTCCATTTCTGCTGACACATTCGGATGCTCGGAGCAGAATTTGGCCTCAACAGCATGAAAGCATGGATCATCCTGCCTTGTATCAGCGGTTCAGGCTGGTGGTGGTGGTGTAATGGTGTGGGGGAGATTTTCTTTGGGTCCATTAGTACCAATTGAGCATCAACACCACAGCCTACCTGAGTAAAATCTCTGAGGAATATTTCCAGTAGCTTGTTGAATCTATGAAGGATTAAAGCAGTTCTGAAGGCAAAATGGTCCAACCCGGTACTAGTAAGGTGTACCTAATAAAGTGGCCAGTGAGTGTATATTAGACCTGCTGTAGCAATTGATTGGAAACCTTAGATGAAAGTGTATTTCTTAATGTATGTATTACGTTTTTTGGACTCTGAAAGCGCCAGCGCCTAATGACTTGCAAAGAAAATGACATGAAACAGCCTAAAATCTTGAACGCTCTACTGAAGAAAACTCCTCTTTTATTGCTCTTCATATCTTCCTGAACTCTGGCTTTGACTGTTTCATCACAGCTTCAGAGCTGTAGTGTTCTCAGGCTCTCGGTGTTCAGATGGACCGGAAGCTGTTATTTCCTGGCGCTGTGACTCAGATCAGCTAATAATGTTCAACACGCCACAAAAACACCAGATAAATCAGCACAATCCACTCATCAGACAGCATCAGCAGGAGAGACGCTCACATTCACTCTGGAGGAACACAGACACAATGATAAAACTCAATAAATCTGAATTTTCCTAAATCACTGGTGAACAGAAGAAATATCAGCAATTGTTTAGATGCATTTGACATAAGGGTGTCACGATTTGTCACGAAATACACACTCAGGCCGTTTACACTAGTAGGTCTTAGTTTTTTAATGGCATTGTAGAACGACAACGATCCACATCCATACTGGCGTTTTGCATTACTGATCAGCCCTCCTTCCTCACCACCGCTGAAAACGCACATCACGTGACCACACACACACAGGCTCAGACACACACGCACACACACACTGTCATGCACTAGAGACAGCGGGTCCAGGCAGTCAGCGGGTCAGTAGACTGCTTCAAACTTTCACATTTGTACTTGGTAATTTTAGCGAACACCTCAGATACTGTTGGCTGGTTCCTGTTGGTTGTGCAACTTTTTACCGACGCCATTACAGGGCTCGAAATTAACTTTTTTACTTGGTAGCACCGGTGCTCCCAACTTCAAATATTTAGGAGCACCAAAAAATTTTTTGGAGCACCAGAAAAAATTTAGGAGCACCCACCAAAAATGAATGAGCACCGCTGCAAATTGTTTTTTAAGGGATTTATTGTATTGTAAAACAACATCAATAGGACTGACAAAAATCAGAAACAACTATCTAACTAATGCTGCGAAGACATTGATATTTGTGTGCAATAATTCCAAAATGAATGTCTAATAATTAGGCCATAGAATATTAATGATGATAAAAAATGACAATAATAGTAACAATGAATTCCATTTCTCATTATGATGCTGCCTTGAATGTGCATGAATGTAGGTTATCTGCTATAAAAAGTCTGTTACTTTATGAAAAATAATTGTATAGTTTGCATCAAACAAAAATGAAGCATTGCAGTAAGAAATATTGATTTTGTACTCATTTAAAATCATTTTGTACATCTCCATATTTGTGAAATACATTAGGTGGCAATAATGCTCCTAAGGAGTTAGTCGTCGTTAAACAAGAAAAAATAGAAGACAACTGATCTGTCGTTAGCCATATACAGTTCACCCCTGCCTAGATCTTGTGTCCTGCATTGGGTGTGCTGAAATGTCTGTGGTTGTGCAGCTGGATGCATCTCGTCTGTTCTGGAGACAACGTCCAAAACAAATATTGCTTAAGGGGGCTAATAATATTGACCATAAAACACTTAAGAACTGCTTTTATTCTAGCTGAAATAAAACAATTAAGACTTTCTCCAGAAGAAAAATTATTAGAGGAAATATTGTGCAGAATTCCCTGAATCTGTTCAACATCATTTGGGAAATAATTAAAAAAGAAAAATTCACACGAGGGAATTCTGACGACAACTCTATACTCATTGCAATGACAGACTGTAGGTTTTATCATAATAATAATAATAATAATAATAACAATAACAACAGGAAGTGTTTTTTTAATCTGCATATTGCGAACGCTAAGATCTATGCGCGATCCCTACGGAGGAGTTTTATTGAGAGGAGCGTCTGATGCTGTAGTTTCTGAAACTCTGCGTCTGCATTTATCAGTGACTGTAAACAGACATGCTGACGGAGAGCAGGACAGCGCAGCGCTTTCCTTTCATTAAACACACACACACACACACACACACACACTGCTGACCACAAAAAACACCTCTTACACCAGGCAAAACACACTCCGACTGATCCCACAGCAGATTAAACTGTGCCAGAGGCAGGAGTGTAATTTGCTCCTCACTTTACAAACATCAAATTATTCACCCTAAAACCTTCCTTTTTCTTTTTCAAGTATTTCCCAAATGAAGTTTTATTTGTTATAATATTTGTTCTTCTGGAGAAAGTCTTAATTGTTTGATTTCGGCTTAAATAAAAGCAGTTTTTAATAGTTTTAAAGCAATTTTAAGATAGGGGTGGTGTTTTATCACTTGCTATGCATCTGTGAAAATTTGCCCTACGATAAAAAAGTACTTATAATAATGCTAAATCCTGTAATTAGTCTGTGCAATGATTTATTATTGTGATGGTTATTAAGGGTGATAGTTTTGCGAATCGCATTATTAATTTATGAGGCTTTTTTTCGGGCATGTGTGAAATTTGCGCTCCCAATATGTGTGTGTGCAAGAAAATAAGACACGATATGTTAACGTCCCCACTCTCCTCAGCAGCCATTTCAGCTCGTGTTCTCCAGCAGTTTAAAAGCGCATGCTTATTAACTGACGTCACAGCGGAAAATGCTCGCATTTCCCAGGCGCCCCCAGTTGAAAACCGCGAGTCACATGACAAGAACTGACCGATCAGCTTTAAACTTTGGACCTGACACATTTAAGTAGACTATTTACCTCAGACAAACACAGAACAACCAAACACTGCAGTGCTTTTTCACACGATGGATTTCAATAGTTACGGCTATCCAGTTTTCTTTTAAATGTTTTATTTTGTGTTAAAAAGAAAAGACAAACAGGTTTGGAACAAGTGAATGGCGAGAGAATTTTGGCTGAACTCAAAGTCTTTTGAATACATCAAGCCGTAATGTTTTCCATATTAACTTACTGAAACAGCTGCAGCTTATTTTGTATTTTTATAGAAATATTTTATGTTTTAAAAGTAACTTCAAAGTAAAGTAATCGGATTATTTTTTACATGAAGTAATCAGTAATGTAATCAATTACAATTTTCCAGTAGTAATCAGTAGGAATCATTTGTAATTAATTACTTTAAGTAACTTATCCAACACTGTTTCATAACACTAGTCAAGTGATTAACAATATTTGTCAATTTAGTCTTATTTTTCTTAATGTCTGAATAATTTAAGTTAAACATTTTGTGCAAGGAATTTAATCGGTCGGTAACAGGAGTGGATATCGCTCCCGAGCGAGTGCGCAAGCAAGCGTGCGTGGTGTGTGTGAAAGTCTTTGTTTATGAGTGAGTGTGTGCGCATGTGTGTTGGTGTGGTATTTTGAGTGTGCGTGTGTGTCTGTCTGTGTGTGTGTGTGTGTGTGTGTGTGTGTGTGTGTGTGTGTGTGTGTGTGTGTGTGTGTGTGTGTGTGTGTGTGTGTGTGTGTGTCTGTCTGTCTGTGTGGATGTTTGTAAATTTCTGTGTTTGTGTGGATTTCTGTGTGTTGTGTTTGTCTGTGTATGTTGTGTGTGGATATGTGTGCGCATATGTGTGTGTGTGTGTGTGTGTGTGTGTGTGTGTGTGTGTGTGTGTGTGTGTGTGTGTTCGACTTTGTATTTGTGCGCCTGCATGTATATGTGTGTGCATATGTGTGTGACTGAGTATTTGTGGATGTGAGTGTGTGGATGTAAGTTTGAGGATGTGTGTGTGTGTGTGTGTGTGTGTGTTTGCTAGGTGCTGTCTATGTTTGTGTATGTGTGTGATTGAGAGAAAGTGTGGTTGTGTGTCCGTGTCCGTGTGTGTGTGTGTGTGTTTATACAGACAGCTTGTTATAGCCTCCCCCCAAAATACAACCCTGTGTATGGAAAGCATTGTCAATGCACCGAGATATCGAATTGAACCGAATTGATGGCATGATAATCATAACTCAACTGAACCGGGAGACCAGTACAGGTTCACACCTCTAATTAGAAATGTGCTGAAGAAATCTGCTCTTTTACCCAGCACTTGGGAAATATAAAAAAAAAAATAATTAAAATGTCACCGGAGGGCAAATCCTTTTGACTTCATCTGTATAAGTAAATTCAGAAACTGGGATATAAATTGAAGACATTTCCGCCTAATTGTGTCTTCTCAGACTAAAGTTACACCCTCGCTCAGAGGATTCAGAAACACACAGTAGATTCCCACAAAACACTGCAATCCTCCTCCTCTTTTATGGAAAGCTGCAGATCTGAGGAGTGTTTATCAGACGCAGGTACAGCAGCAGGTGGACGTGGAGCAGAGCCAACCGTCTGTTCACAGCGAGAGGAACACACTTCAGCAGACGAAAACACAGACGAATGACCGACTGAACAACCAGAGACTGTCAGACATTTAGGATGAATAGCTGTGCTTGTAACCAATGGTTCTCAACTGGTTTGGCCATGGCACCCACATTTTCACAAGGCCATTAGGGCTGCTCGATTATGGGAAAAATCATAATCACGATTATTTTGGTCGTAATTGTAATCACGATTATTCAAAAATATTTAAAAAAATATCCGCCCTTCTGTGAATTTATTTTTATATACATATATTCCCCAAATAATTTTAACAGAGCAATTTTTTACAATATTTCCTACATTTTTTCTTCTGGAGAAAGGCTTATTTTTTATTTCAGCTAGAAAAAAAACTGATTTAAATATTTTGAAACCTATTTTAACATCTAAATATTATTAGCCCCCTTAATATACGTTTGATTCTAAAGAAGAAACTACTGTTACATAATGATTTGCCTATTCACTTTAATTAAACCTTTAAATGTCACTTTAAGCTGAATACTAGTATCTTGAAAAACATCTAGTAAAATATAATGTGCTGTCATCATAGCAAAGATAAAAGAAATCAGTTATTAGAAATGAGTTATTAAATCTGTTGTTTAAACTGTGCTTAAAGCATCTTCACTGTAAGAAAAAAACTTTAACTACAGAATAGCAAATAAAAACAGCAGCAATATCGCACGCTGTCACTTTAAGAATGCGGCGGCTCTGATGGTTTCTCTTTCTCGTGTCTTTTGATTCTCACCTTGTTTATTACACAAATGAGGATTAATATGAATAATCACTAAACACCGCGCCTGTATTAAGAGGGCGTTAGATGTGTGTGTGCTCTGCTGTCTGAGGCTAAGCGCGGCGCACACACACACACACACACACACACACACACACACACACACACACACACACACACACACACACACACAACCTGTGCAAGGCTAAACGCAGCGCGCACACACACAACAGCACGTGCTCTTTCACACTTTTAAAAATATGAATGATGCACATCCTGTGCTGCAAAAGTTACATCACAGCACATGCTTTAGTCACTTTCACGTGTAACTGTAAAGGAGGCAGTATATTGTCACGGTCGTGGTGGGGAAAAGGAGCCAGGACTCGCGTGCAAAGAAATATTAATAAAACAAATAAACAAACAAACAAACAAACAAAAAAAGACTGGACAGGCTGGCAAACTGGAGAACAGGAGAACAGGACAAGACTGGAAACGATGACATCTGATGACGAACTGGCACAGAACAGAAGACATGAGGAGATTATAAGCAGGAGAAAATTAACACACAACAGATGAACATAATTAACTAATAATGGGTTAACAAGTTGGGGTAACAGTTGTCCATAAAACAGGACAAGAACATGCAGCCAATGAGAGAACTCATTAACCGCATGTTCATGACAACACAAGCACAACACTGAAGCACACAACAAACACAGAGCCACGTGCTTTAACAAAAGACGCAAGACACGAGCACACGATGAATGAAAACACTCACCGTGCGCTCACACACGCAGCGTGCATGTTTCATCCCAGCGCCGACCAAAACCGAAACTAACTAGACTGAGACGCTGGGAATGAAACACCAAGCTGCAGACAGACGAAAACACAAACACGAGTACAAGAGCGCACGCGTCGGAGGCACGCAGAACCCACGCAGACGCATCAAGCAGGAGCGCGCACGCTCTGCGCACACCCACGAAGGCGCACGCACACACGGAGACAAACACAATGACAGAAACAAGTGCTCGACCCAAGAAAACTCGAGCCGAGCACAACAGGACTAGACATGACTAGTGTCCGGACTCTGCCACCAAAACAAGAATTTACATGTCCAGAGTGGCAGAACCCTGACAGTGATGGAATAATCGTTTATCTCAATTAATGGTTTTTCATAATCGTTAGAAGCCGAAATCGAAATAGAAACCGGATTTTCGATTAATTGCACAGCCCTAATGGCCATTAAGCCGCGACCCAAATTTTTAGAAACTATAATATAATTTTAGGAATTATAATTCATTTGTAAGGGTGTCACGATTTAAATTTTTAATCGAAATGGATCGAAATTTATGCTCAATTTCGATTATCGAATCAAAAAATAGAATCGTTGATGCTGCCACGCCCTCATGTCACGTCAGCTTGGCTTGCCAAGCGGGAAAAAAACAGGCTTGTTGAAGTGCTTGTTGAACTGCAGACGCAGGACAGAGCTTAAACCCTCTCCTCTTTCAATGAAGTCGCCGGTGTGGAAGTATTTTGGATTTCCAGTGAGTTATGTTGACAACGTTTGTATTGTCGACAAACAAAAAAAACACAGTTTTGCAAGCTCTGCTATGTACGTATTACGGTTGGGATGATAGACGATGGGCGCATCGCGATCCTCCGCCCAGCACCCGTTGCAAATCCGTTCGCGAAAAGTACACACTCAGGCCCTCTTTACACTGTCTTTGTTTTTAAATGGCATTTTAGAACGACAACGATCCACAACCACATTGGCGTGTAGCATTTCTGAGCAGCCCTCCTTCCTCATTACCTCTAAAAACGCACATCACGTGACCACACACACTCATTCACACACAGTCAAAGACGCACACACATTGTCATGCGCTCGAGACAGTGGGTCAAGGCAGTCAGCGGGTCAGACTGCTTCCATCTTTTACTTTTACACAAGTACTTAGTCATTTTAGCGAACACCTCAGATACTGTTGGCTGGTTCCTGTTGGTTTTGCGTCTTTTTTACCGACGCCATTATAACGACACAGATCACTGCCTATTCACGAGTCCCGCAGAAAAAGTGATTGACAGGTGGTAATTATGTGTGTATCTTGCCTTTATTCATTTACTGTATGATTTGTTTATGGGTAAAACAAAGACCATGCAGGTCAGGTAGTTTAAACGGTAGGATACAAATAATTAATTGGTCATTAATTAATTAATTATTCATAATCGAAAAATCGAATCGTGATTTGTTAACATACACAAGTAGTGACAGATATTAGACATTAGAAAATCACCAAGACTTACAAATAAACAATACCTTATTGCTGTCATTTAACAAAACGTATCAAACTATAGTAATATTACAGAGTAAAAACGTCAAATACTGTAAACAGTGGTTAGGAAGGAAAAGTTCATTTACCATTAACTAAACTGAACTGGTAATAAAATGTTAACACTGATCCTGGTGAACAGAACCAGCAAATTAAAGTAAAATGACTGAAATGATCATAACCCTTTTTAAAATATTCAGCAGTTATTTGCTCTTCTGCTGTTGTGTGGGTTTTCTTGGCCTTTGCTACACGGTGAGCTGAGATGCGCGGAGTGCCTGTACTTGTTTTGAACATGAGGATGTCAGGCACTTTTGTGATACCCTCAGCTCTTGAAGTCATCTTTGAAAATAGTCCACAGATTTGTGCTTGCAAACAAACAGAACTTTAGTACTTTAGTAAACGGTGCCTTAGTTGAGACGTTGCTCCTCCACATTGACAGAAGTGGCCTGGACATCTGTTTCGGATGCCTCCAGGACGCCTACCTAGGTGTTTCAGGCATGTCCCATTGGAAGGAGGCTTCGGGGAAGACCCAGGACACGCTGGAGGGACTATGTTTCTCGTCTGGCCTGGGAATGCCTCGTGATCCCCCCGGAGGAGCTGAAAGAAGTGTCTGAGGAGAGGGAAGTCTGGGGTTCTTTCCTAAAACTGCTGCCCCCGCGACCCGGCCCGGAAATGCGGATGAAAATGAATGAATGAATGTATATTGTCAAATAATTGTTTTTTACATTATTTGTATATCCGACATAAAATGAAGTGATTATCATGTAGTTTTATTTAAGGCATTCCTAATTTATTGGAAACTTTTCATTTATTCTCTCTCAGGCACTTTTTTCTGCTGAACACAACAGAAGATATTATGACTTTCACAGTAGAAAGAGAAAATACTCTGGAAATCAATGGTCACCGCTTTCCAGACATCTTCAAAATATAGTCCTTTGTGTTCAACAGCAGGACGAAGCACATGAAAGACGAGTAAACGATGACAGAACTTTCATATTTGGCTGGAGTGTCTCTTTAAGCACTGCAGTGGATCCACTGGAGCTCCAGACATGCGTTTGCTCTGGTTATTATTTCTGGTTACGTGTGTGTTTTTGTGCAGATGCTCATGCAGACGAGAGCATGTGTGTGTGTGTGTGTGTGTGTGTGTGTGTGTGTGTGTGTGTGTGTCTGACTCACAGTGTGTCCTGCTGCTGCGTTTCTAGGGAAACACAGACTTTAAATGTCAGGAGTGCAGGAGATCTGCATTACAGGATTATTTCAACCTGAGCGGAGTTTAAAAAATATAATAAAAAAATAAGACTACATGAAAATCACGAGTATTTGATGTCAGATATCAGAATATTACATCCATCCAAGCAAAAATATATTTGAAAAATACTGTGAATTTTAATAAATGAATAATTAAATATTCCTTTAATTGGAATATATCTTTATTAATAAATTTTAAGACAAACAATTAAGTAAACAGAATAAAAAAATTAATAAATTAAACACAAAACCAGTTCAGTTGATCAGTTCCCCTATAGCGCATGTGTGTGGACTGTGGAGGAAACCGGAGCACCCGGAGGAAACCCACGCCAACACTGGGAGAACATGCAAACTCCACACAGAAACACCAACTGACCCAGCCGAGACTCAAACCAGCGACCGTCTAACTGTGAGGCCATTTTGCTAATCCCTGAGCCACTACTATATATCATTATTATTAATAATCATCATCATCATCATCATCATCATCATCTTTATTATATCGTTATTTAGTTTAGATTGACATCAAATATCAGAGGATATATTAAAGATCCAACTGATGCGATTATTTATTATTCCAGAATTGCTGATATGATATTATATAATTACTGCGAGTCATTAGCAAGTCACTGTGTATTGTGTGTGTCTGAGTGCACACACAATACACAGTGCTGAGTGCTTCTGAGTGTGTGTGTGTGTGTGTGTGTGTGTCAGCGCTGAGCGGAGCTGCTTACAGTAGCAGAGCACATTCCTTCATTTAGCAGATCAATATCTCATTACTGTAGTGTGTGTGTGTGTGTGTGTGTGTGTGAGAGAGAGTTTTAGTTTGAAAACGCATAAGTTTTGCGACAGTTACACCATCTGTCCACACTACGCCGGAGTTTTCGAGTGCTGAAAACGGAGCGTTTTGGAAACACTGGAGAGGCCGTGTTCATTCTGAAGCGCTGCTGCTGCATCTCAGTGTGGATGAGGGAAAACGGAGACATCTGGAAACGGAGGCGGGGCTGCTGAGATTCGCTAGCTGATTGGGGCTTTTGTGTCATTGCGTATCCTTTCCTTATTCGTCAAGCCCCTATCACATGACTATAACACATGGCTTTAACGCTACCGGGAGACAGCAGACCAGCCTTCACTGTAAACAACAACATGGACACAGAAATGGGAGCGTTGTTTGCACTATTGTCTGTTTTAGGCGCCATTGAGCAGTTATTCATTCGTTTAGTAACAACTCGACCTCGTCGTCTGTCCACAAAAATACCTCTCTTGCTTTCTTTGCCATCGTGTTCATTGTTTAACCGGCGTTTGTTGACTAACAATAACCAAATGCCGAGCGAGATGCATGCTTTCTGTTTATACTAGAATGCGCATGCCCAAAGTGCGCCAATGGTCACGTGATATACGTTTTTGGTGGCGTAGTGTGGATGGAGATATGTTCAGAAACGCAAGGTGAAATGCTAGTGTGGACGTGGATCATTTTTGATCAAAGACGTCATTTTAAAACTAAAATGCATTAGTGTAAACAGGGCCTTAGTTTCTCATTAGTTTTGCTGTGGTTACGCCATCAGTCCACACTACACTGGAGTTTGAGCGCCAAACACTGGCGTTTTGAAAACGCTGAAGAGGCCGTTTTCATTTTAAAAAGCTGCTGCTGGGTTGTTGCTAGAGATCGGATGTGGTATCAGGCGGAAGTTAATGAGAATTATTTATAAAATTTCCTTTTTATTGTATTTTACTAATGCCTTCCCCCACCGCAACCGTCACAGCACTGTAAAAACAGTAGTTGTACAGAGTATTATTTATGTTATCTATTAAATTATACAATAAATTGTTTTTAATGTCAACCCCCACACCAACCCTAAACTCAACCGTCACAGTACTGTAAAAATATTAGTTATTGTTATACAATGTCATATAAAATGCTGCTATAATTGATGTACATATCGCAATTTCAGCCGGCCGCGTATCTAATCTAGACTTTACCGGAAAACTGAGACATCTGGAAACAGCTGCAGACATTCTCCTCTCTGATTGGGGCTTTCCCTCAATATTAAGTAGCCTATACTCAGTTCAGTCCTGCATCCTCTCTGTGTAAGTTCAGACTTCACAAGTTTTTTTTATTATTTTTGGCCTTTTTGCCTTTATTATTAGATAGGACAGTATTGAGACTGAAAGCAAAGGTGGAGAGAGAGAGGGGGGTAGGGTAGGGAAATGTCCTCGAGGCGGGATTCAAACTCAGGACACCCTGACGTGCTATTGCACCATGTGTCGGCGTGCTAACCACTAGGCTATTACACTAACCCACTAGGCCAGGCGTTACCAATCTCGGTCTTGGAGGTCCGGTGCCCTGCAGGGTTTAGCTCTGGGTGTTTCAAGTATACCTAGTAAGAACTTGATTAGCTTGTTCAGGTGTGTTTGGTTAGGGTTGGAGCTAAACTCTGCAGGATACCAGCCCTCCAGGAACAAGTTTGGTGATCCCTACACTAGGCTATTGCACTGACAAGACTTTACAAGTTTGACATGGAAAACAAACTCCCGAGGACACGTCGGATCACGGGACTG